>NC_135662.1:77418921-77580365 GCF_964188315.1 Podarcis muralis | reverse complement strand
CATAACTGTTTTTTGTTGGGGGGGTGGGGATTAGAAACTTGCCTGGGCAGGGTAGGAAGAAAGAAAGTCAATCAGTTGGAAGTCCACTTCCTGGATGCTTGCAGCTGCCTGCCGAATCACGAGATGTAAAGAGCCCTGGGACTCCTTTAAGAGGGAATTGAGCCACACCTCCACATTACCTTCTGCCATGACAGGCTTTTCCAGCTCAATTGTCTCACCTTCCCGAGAGGAGATTGAAAGGATCCGATCATAAACCTGAAAATTATACATCTTGTGTGACAAAGTTGCATGGAACCAGGGATAGCAATTGTACCCTTCCTGGTGTTGTTGAAAGAAGAAGAAGAAGAAGAAGAAGAAGAAGAAGAAGAAGAAGAAGAAGAAGAAGAAGAAGAAGAAGAACAACAACAACAACAACAACAACAACAACAACACATACCTTGGATCTCAAACGCCTTGGCTCCCGAACAAATTGTCTCTTGAATGATTGAAACCCAGAAGTGAGTGTTCCGGTTTTCGAATGATTTTCAGAAGCCGAACATCCAGCGTGGCTTCTGATTGGCTGCAGGAACTTCCTGCAGCCAATCGGAAGCCACACTTTGGTTTCCGAACGTTTTGGAAGTCGAATGGACTTCCAGAACGGATTCCGTTTGACTTCCAAGGTACGACTGTAATATTAACAACAATAATTTATAATATATATTTCATGGAGATTGGGGTGGCATGTAACAGTATCCATTCCAGCTTTGTGGGAAGGGAAGAGGAGTAGAAGGGATGGGTCCCGATATTCAAAAGGAAATAAAAATCAGTCAGCGCTGTTTTGTGCTCTGCATGACCTAAAAAGCCAACCCCCTTTTTCTACCCTAAGCTCAACAGAGGAGCGAGAACACAGGTGAGACCTGAGCAGCCAGGTAAGTGCTTTCATTAGATTCCAAGATGGCTTCCTGTGTTTCGGGTCCTCTGAGGTTAGGGCAGGGTGTATAAAGGACTGGCAGGTGCCCAGGACTTCAGATAACCACCGCTTCCTTTCTAAGAATTACGTTACCAGTTATGCAAACCTTTTCATGAAATTTCACAGACTTGATGTTATCAAAGACGTTGAGCAAGTGGGCCTGTATCGTGTGAGAATCTGAAGCCTGGCCCAGGATTTCCAGCAGGGCAGGGTCTGACACAAAGAAGAAACGTGGAAATGAAAGCCGCTTTTTCTCCAGGTACCTGAATTTGAACAAAAACAGAATGAGCGTGGTGGTGAGTGGTGCAACACAGCTCTTGCCTGCCAAACTTCATCATAGCCTCTCAGAGACCCAGATCTTCTCCTTACCCATTATAGACTTCCCTGTTAATGGCAGACAGTGAGTCTCACCTTGCTCCTAGGGACTTAAAACGCTTTCATCTTGCTGCCTGGTATTACAGACCATTTGCAACATGAACTAATGAAGGCTGCTGATCCCCAAGACATGCTTAATTTAAATGATGAAGAGATAGCAAGAGAAAGCCAGAGCCACTCCGCAGGAAGACAAAGAGGCAGGCAAGGAGGGATGTGGTGGCTGAGACAGCACAGCGAAGGAAAGCCCTTCCCTGTCAGACAGAAAGACAGGTGGGATTCAGTTGCATAATGGCAAATTCAGGTTGTACACTTAAAGGGGATTTGGCACTCTTATGAAACAACCCTGCTTCACAAAAACAAAACAGCAAGCATTTTGCTGTAAGAAAAGTGATGAAGAAATGCAATGGAAAGTGTGAGGTAACATTGCAATTCCCCTGCAAACATGCGAGAATTCAAGCTCAGATAATCGGTCTGTGTTATATAATCTCCTTGCAAACTTTGTTTGAATAGTTCAATAAACAGATCATCCAGAAGCAACTGCTTTCTTGCTTCGCAGAGACTGCTGTGAATTAAGTTTTTTCTCTGAACTGCGACATAATTGCCTCAGTTTCTAGTTCTGACCATGATAATATCAACAGCTGCAGGCCTGGTCTTTTTCAGCCACTGAAGGGAACGGCAAGCAGTGGCAAATCCTAGTGGAATGCAAGCAATAAGCAGGTTTCCATTTCCTCCGTCGTAACTGATTGCCCAGAGATGAAGGATTTCTCTATAAGCAGCCTCACCCTGTAAGAGACTTTTGACAAATTTCCAGCTGATCCAACAAATGAGGCAGGAGCTGTCCCATGGTTTCATCTCCAACACAGCACTGGACCACATTGGGTATTTCGTGGGCTCGCGTCATAATCTTCACCCACGATTTGTCAATGTTGGAGAAACGCTTTGCTTCCTGTTTTAAGGTACAAACAAGGGAGGCATGGTTTTCAACAGTTTAGCTTCTCATGCTATTCTCTTGCGGCCACACTAAGTACATGTTCAGGGGTGTGTTATGTTGCAAGGGATCATTTTAAATACTCAAATTGCCCTGAACACATCTGCCGCTTCCATAAGACAAAATAAAGGCACTTACCTTTGGAAGCTGTTTGGCAATGTCTCCGCCTACAAAGACAGCCTCTAAATAGATCCACAAATTCTGCACTGTCATCCAATTCTCAATGATATCAGTAGTGTTAGAGAGGTACTGTACCCACTTTTGTATTTGAGCTTTGAATGGTGTGTTGTACCTGAAATAAATGCACGTGTTTAGACAGATTTTTAAAAATGAACACATAAATAACTTATCAGAAGAGAAAAGGGGTCTTCCATATTACCTGTTACTCATTAGGGAACCCAAAATCATCAAGCTGTCTTCCATGCTTGCAATGGTTTCGGAAGTGCTGTCTCCCCTCAAGAGCAGCTCCCCGCGAGTTTTAAAGTTGGCAAAAGTAAATGTTTTGTTGTCCCACTCTGCAATCACTTGCTTCAGCTTCTGTTCAATGTCTCTCTCCTTTACTGCACTGATGCAGATATCCTAACAGATCAATCAACAATTTTTTGCATAGAATTTAATAGCTTGTCATAGCATCGCCCAATGCAGCAGGACTTACCAATGAGCTCATCTCAGTACTGCCAGCATTATTCATACCTCAATTTCCTCTTTGTACTTCAACAAAGGTGCTTCCATGATATTTCTCAGTTTGAACGACTCATTTTCAACATCGAAACTGTGATCCGTGAGATCGGTGATGCGCTTCCAATGGCGCGCCATCATGGCTTTATTGGACATCAGATCAAGCAAAGGGCAACATTCGTTGAAGTCGTCAATTGTTTTCTTAAGGTCCAGAAATGCTTGCCACTCCTTCAAAGCTCGAGGCAGCTTGCGGCACCTAGAAGAACACACCACAACAACCACCCAATATTTTATCCAGATTTCAAATATTTCCACAGTGCAATTCAAACGTTATGGTCTACAACTCCCATCACCCGTAGCTAGGAGGACCAGGGGACAGGGATGATGGGAGTTGTAGTTCAAAAACAGTTGGAGACCCAAGTTTGAGAAACACTGACTCAGACGTAAACCCCACTGGGTTCAAATTCTTCCTAGCCTGCAATCCCATACACATTTACCTGGAAATAAATCCCTCTGATTTCAGTGGGACTTTTTAAATAATAATAATAATAATAATAATAATAATAATAATAATAATAATAATAATTTTATTTATATCCCGCTCTCCCCAGCCAAAGCTGGGCTCAGAGTGGCTAACAACAATAAAATGATGCAACATTCTAAAATCATTTCATTATAAAATTAATTCAAATCAGATTAATGGCAACCAATTGGGCTAGAGTTCTGTGAGGATTGCCAAAGGAGGGAGTCAGACTGTGCCCTGGCCAAAGGCCTGGTGGAACAGCTCTGTCTTGCAGGCCCTGCGGAAAGATGTCAAGTCCCACAGGGCCCTAGTCTCTTGTGACAGAGCGTTCCACTAGATCGGAGCCACAGCCGAAAAAGCCCTGGCTCTGGTTGAGGCCAGCCTAACCTTTCTGTGGCCTGGGACCTCCAAGATGTTTTTGTTTGAAGACCGTAAGTTCCTGTGTGGGACATACCAGGAGAGGCGGTCCCATAGGTACGAGGGCCCTAGGCCGTATAGGGCTTTAAAGGTTAAAACCAGCACCTTAAACCTGATCCTGTACTCCACTGGTGCAGCTGGTATAACACCGGGTGAATGTGATCTTGCAGCGAGGACCCCGTAAGGAGTCTCGCCGTGGCATTCTGCACCCGCTGGAGTTTCTGGGTCAGTCTCAAGGGCAGCCCCACGTGGAGCGAGTTACAATAATCCAGTCTGGAGGTAGCCGTTGCGTGGATCACAGTGGCTAGGTCAGGGCGAGAGAGGTAAGGAGCCAACTGGTTAGCTTGGCGGAGATGAAAAAATGCCGCCTTTGTTATAGCTGCAATCTGCGCCTCCATGGAAAGGGAGGTGTCGAAGATTACACCCAAACTCTTAAAATAGCACTGGCAAAGAGGTTTCTGGCAACAGGTTGTTGTTGTTGTTTTTGCATTCCCTCCCCCCCCCCCCCCGAAACAGTAAATCCATATTAAATGGGAGGCGGGATGCAGGTTGGCATTTTGATGACAACAATGTGGTGGGGACATCTCAAGAAACGTGTCTGCGTAAGGAGCACTGAGACCACAAGACCCACCTTGAAGCACCCTTTATCGATAACAGGGAAAGGGAAGGGGAACTCCAGCTCCCATTAGCCCCAGTCACACTGCCAGTGGTCAGAGATTATGGGAGTCATAATCTCTGGAAGGCTCCAGGTTCCACGCCCTCCTCAGCCAATAAGAAAATCCAGTTTATGGTTCTCTTAAGAAGAGGTAAGCGACGCGGGTGGCGCTGTGGGTAAAAGCCTCAGCGCCTAGGGCTTGCCGATCGAAAGGTCGGCGGTTCGAATCCCCGTGGCGGGGTGCGCTCCCGTTGCTCGGTCCCAGCGCCTGCCAACCTAGCAGTTCGAAAGCACCCCCGGGTGCAAGTAGATAAATAGGGACCGCTTACTGGCGGGAAGGTAAACGGCGTTTCCGTGTGCTGCGCTGGCTCGCCAGATGCAGCTTTGTCACGCTGGCCATGTGACCCGGAAGTGTCTCCGGACAGCCCTGGCTCCCGGCCTCTTAAGTGAGATGGGCGCACAACCCTAGAGTCTGTCAAGACTGGCCCGTATGGGCAGGGGTACCTTTACCTTTACCTTTAAGAAGAGGTAGCAGAATCAATTTTCCTATTTGTACTAAAGGCACATCTGCTTCTCACATTAACAAACAGTCACAACACCTTTATAATTATCAGAAGTGTTGAACACTTAATCGGAGAGCAACACCTCGAAAGATGAAAATGAAATTGGTGACAGATTCTGCCTGGCAAGTCAGGGACTAAAGAAGATTAAGTAAAAAAAAAATCAACTGAGGCTCAATGTTTGTTCCATTGTTCTTTCGGAGATTTGCTGTAAGCAGCTAACTATTAGCACCAAATTTGAAGGAGTAAATAACATGGCCCATGTTTAATGCTAACTGCAGATTGAACGTCCTGGTGTTTTCTCACCTGTTCTGAAACTCAAGGAGTTCATTATTGATCTTCTCAATGTTCACTTCTGACCAGAGGATATCATAATAGCCATTTACTGTTTCAATGATATTGTTGTACAGGCTATAAAGCTTCTGCAACAAGTTCAGCTGCTTCTTTATTTCCAGAAGCTGAGGGTACTGCGTCACGGGCAAACCAAAAAGCTCTTCGCCCCCAGTGTAGGTGATGTATTTCCGATAAAGGTTGTCAAATCGGTTCTGGAGTTTAAAAGCACATTTGAGCATACAGCGCTTGAAATTGCGAGAATAAAACGAACACGGCTCAAAGAGGCCACTTATCTAAAATAGGAATAGTTAGCAGCTAAGGGAAGCAAGAGGTGTAAAATGAAATGGAGAAAGGACTCTTCAGCAGAACTAAATCCTGCATGTGGAAGATCTCAGATTCAACCCTGGGCAACCTCAGTTACAACTAGGAAAGATGCTAAAAGTCTCTGCCAATCATTGTAAACTTCTGACTTAGTAGAAGGTGGGTTCTTCTGAATTTGTCACAGGTTTAGTCTTCCTTCCTTGCACTAGAAAGTCCTCTAAGTTCCCAAGTACATGCTAGTTTTAAGACACACTGAAAATCAAGCCAATTTAATTCAGGGCTGGTCACCGCTGGCGGAGGAAGGGCGCGGTGGATGCAGCCCGCCCTGGGTGTCATCCCTGGGGGGGGGGCGACATTGCCGTGCCACCCCCCAGGACGCTCGCCACAGATGGTACTTGCCGCAGGTGCCAGAGCAGCTAGCTCATGGGTAAGCAAACTAAGACCCGGGGGCCGGATCCAGCCCAATCGCCTTCTAAATCTGGCCCGCAGACAGTCCGGGAATCAGCGTGTTTCTACATGAGTAAAATGTGTCCTGGCTATCTAAAATGATGGAATACTTTCATATTGCCGAACTAACAGGGAGGATAAGAGCAGATATGGTACAAAAAGTGAGTAAGAAGTGGACTATCTTTAAGGAATACACCAAAACTATGTGGAAAAAGTAGAACATTTGACAGATACTGAGTGAATCCAGAAAACGATTAGAGTGAAAGGAGAGTGAAGTTGAGATAGAAGAAGAGATTAAAGAAATAAGAAATGTGTTTAAGCCAACTGGAAAAATAAAGTAGCGTAACAAGAACGGCTGGAAGTCAAGTCACTTTGTGGGTGTTCGTGTGGGGTAGGTGTGTAGGTATGTTGATATGTATAGAATAGGCAGTGGCGAATGAAGGCGTTGTGACACCCAGGGCCAGGGTAGGGCGTCTCTGCATAGGGCGCATGTGCGGCGTTGCTACATACTATGCATGCGCTTTACGTAGCGATGCCCCACATGCGCTGTACATAGCAGTTTGCCGGCGGCGCCACTCCGGTGCCGTACGGACAGTGCCGGGATCCTCTGATCATGGCTGCAGCCGCAAACGGAGGATCCTCCACATGTGGCTGTGGCAGTGCGATGGCTGCTCGCGCCGCCACGGGGTGGCTTCTTGTCACCCCCCACTCCCAGACATGGCACCTGGGGCACATTGCCCCATCCCCCACCCCCGTTCGACATCACTGAGTATAGGTAGGTATAGAGTGCTGTAGGTATGCTGGTGGAGCTGTGGGTACGCGATATTATTATAGGTACGTATTATATAGAGTGCTGTAGGTACGCGGGTGGCGCTGTGGGTTAAACCACAGAACCTAGGACTTGCCGATCAGAAGGTTGGCGGTTCGAATCCCCACCACGGGGTGAGCTCCCGTTGCTCGGTCCCTGCTCCTGCCAACCTAGCAGTTCGAAAGCACGAAGTGCAAGTAGCTAAATATGCACCGCTCCGGCGGGAAGGTAAACAGCGTTTTCGTGCACTGCTCTGGTTCACCAGAAGTGACTTAGTCATGCTGGCCACATGACCCGGAAGCTGTACGCCGCCTCCCTCAGCCAATAAAGCGAGATGAGCGCCGCAACCCCAGAGTCGGTCACGACTGGACCTAATGGTCAGGGATCCCTTTACCTTTACCTAGGTATGCTTTATGTTATGAAAATAAGGTATTGTGTTGTGTATATGTACTGTGTAAATGTAAATGTATGTGTTCTATATGTTAATAAAATATTTTAATAATAATAAAAAAGATATGGGCTAAAAGGTCAAAGAATACCTGGAACATGATGAGTCTGTCGCTAGCTTCCTGAGGTTCAATACCAGTCACCATGGGACCATTCTGGAAGAGAGAATTGACATATCCTATAAATGAAAGTCCCATACATTTGTATAGCCTTTCAGAAAAAATAAATATCATTCTTAGTTTTAAGAACTTCTCCATTCTGCCACCCCTATTCTGGCCAAGTCATAATTTTTTTAAAAAAAAGTTTAGTAAATTTCAGATAATCTGTAGAACTGTTGAAAGATTATTAGCTTTATTTCCCTTGTCGCATGTAGACAACCGCTTCAAAAGCTCCCAGATTTGACAGTGGAGTGGAAAAATCAAGATTTCCCTAAGTAAAAGTAAGTAAAAGTAAAAGTAAATATCTCTACCCCTCCCCCCTCCCCCCGCCCCCGGTCACCCTCCTGCATTCACCAAAGGATGTCCATCCCATAGATTAAGCTGTGACACATGGATCAAACTTGAAACCTGTACAGAATGCAGCATGCAGGGTACTACAATAACAGTGTAATACAGTCACAGAGAGCTGGTTCACACATACAATAGTGCCTTATATGAGGGAATGCATCTCTATAAATTGAACACTCCAACCAGTATGTTCGACGCCACTTCTAACACAAAGCTTTGCAACAGAGTTGGTTCACATATTTAGCTACAAGTCACCAATTGCACAGTAACCAGGTGTACAATACAGTGGTACCTCGGTTTTCAAACAGCTTAGTTCCCAAACAACTCGGAACTCGAACACTGCAAACCCAGAAGTAGGTGTTCCGGTTTTCAAACTTTGCCTCAGAAGCCAAATGTGCTCCTGAGCTTCTGTTTTTACTGTTGCTCAGCTAATTTGAGTCCCTACCCCCCATGGTAATTAAGGCTTTTTTCCACCCGTTTTTACCCTTGTGCAGCTAATCTAAGTCCCGTCCCCCCATCGTAATTAAAGCCTCCCGTTTCTGATTGCAGTGTTCTGAGGTGATATTTGGTGCTTTTGTTTTTGCTTTTTTAAAAATCGTGTTTTTGTTTGTGTGGCTTTTTCATTTTTGTGACTGTGGCCTGCTCTTCGTTTTATGGAACTCTTGACTTGTGACTTCGTTTTTGTAACTTGTTTTTGTGACTGGAACCCAGTTCAGCTACTGATTGATTGGTTGTGTGACTGTGGAAATGGATAAAAGCCCCCCATCCAAACAATGACTATCATCAGTGCAGATAAGGAAAAAAATTAATTTTTATCATCTACAATACTGTCTTATTTATTTTATATTACAGAATATTGATTATTGCTTTCATTTTATGGATCAATGGTCTTGTTAGATAGTAAAATTCATGTTAAATAGCTGTTTTAGGGGTTGTTTTTAAAAGTCTGGAGCGAATTAATCCGTTTTGAATTACTTTCTATGAGAAGTGCGTCTTGGAACGTTTTGGTTTTGGAACGGGCTTCTGGAATGGATTAAGTTTGAGAACCAAGGTACCACTGTATAGGATATGCATGTATATGTGAACCAGCCCTTATCTAAAATCAGGAGTGGGGAGTCTGTAGTCCTCCTGATATTGCTTGACTGCAAGTCCCATCATCTTTGACCACTGACAGGGGCTGGCAGGGGCTAATGGAAGTTTGAGTCAAACAACATCAGAATGGCCACAGGTTTCGCACCTCTATCTTAGAACCATCTGACAATGTTAACCCTTCCCAAAGGCTTAAGAAAGGACACAATCTTATTGCATGACTTTAGAATACCTTCCCTATTAGAAACTTCCAGAGCCTGACCTGGAGATAAAAACATTTATATAGTTATAGTTTTGTTTGTCGGCTGACGTTGGCCTTTTAAGACAATGCTGTTTATGTATGTTGTTGTTGTTTAGTCGTTTAGTCGTGTCCAACTCTTCGTGACCCCATGGACCAGAGCACGCCAGGCACCCCTGTCTTCCACCACCTTCCGCAGTTTGGTCAGGCTCATGTTTGTAGCTTCGAGAACACTATCCAACCATCTCATCCTCTGTCGTCCCCTTTTCCTTGTGCCCTCCATCTTTCCCAACATCAGGGTCTTTTCCAGGGAGTCTTCTCTTCTCATGAGATGGCCAAAGTATTGGAGCCTCAACTTCACGATCTGTCCTTCCAGTGAGCACTCAGGTCTGATTTCCTTAAGAATGGATGCGTTTGATCTTCTTGCAGTCCATGGGACTCTCAAGAGTCTCCTCCAGCACCATAATTCAAAAGCATCAATTCTTCGGCGATCAGCCTTCTTTATGGTCCAGCTCTCACTTCCATACATCACTAACTTCCATACATCACTAATGTATGTTTATGTATGGGACTGTTTAAATGTGTGTGAGTGCTTTGTTTTGTTACGAACTGGTTTTCCATGAAAAGGCAGGTTATATATTTTAAACACACACTATCAATTAGAGCAGGCTGCTTCATTGTTGTTGTTGTTTAGTCGTTTAGTCGTGTCCGACTCTTCGTGACCCCATGGACCAGAGCACGCCAGGCACTTCTGTCTTCCACTGTCTCCCGCAGTTTAGTCAAATTCATGCTGGTAGCTTCGAGAACACTATCCAGCCATCTCGTCCTCTGTCGTCCCCTTCTCCTTGTGCCCTCCATCTTTCCCAACATCAGGGTCTTTTCCAGGGAGTCTTCTCTTCTCATGAGGTGGCCAAAGTATTGGAGCCTCAGCTTCACAATCTGTCCTTTCAGTGAGCACTCAGGGCTGATTTCCTTCAGAATGGAGAAGTTTGATCTTCTTGCAGTCCATGGGACTCTCAAGAGTCTCCTCCTGCACCATAATCAAAAGCATCCATTCTTCGGCGATCAGCCTTCTTTATGGTCCAGCTCTCACTTCATCACTACTGGGAAAACCATAGCTTTAACTAAACGGACCTTTGTTGGGAAGGTGATGTCTCTGCTTTTTTAATGGGCTGCTTCGTTGCAATCCATTAAAAAGAAGGCATCCACAGACCAAAAGAACCTGGCCAACCTTTCGCCTGAAGTCTAGCTATTTTCAGCCCACAATCCAACCCCCTTAATGGAATTTGGGTTATCATCACCCATACTTGTTCTGTATAAAAAAAAACAACAGCCTGAGATTATTCTTCAAGACAGATCATAGGATTGTGGAGCTGGAAGGGACCCCAAGAGGATGTATTCAACTAAAATATACTTTCAGTGTTTAACACCTGACGCCTTTTCAGGCAGCTTCTCAAAAAATCTATACCTTACAAACAACAAAATGATATCCCACCCCACCCCCCAGTTTACTATTATCCTTCACCTTCTCATAATCCAAGTAGTACTGATCACAGTCTTCCACAAATATCTCCACCGTGCTTATGAGCTCCCCTCTGAATTTGGGTTGCAAGGCTACTAATTCATTCTGCACTTCATTTCCTCGAACCAGTACTTTCTCCCAGGTATAACGCAACGTATCCACCTTTTCCATCTCTTCCTTTGCCACCAAGAGCTCATACTTGTTTAACATTGCATAGGACTCCTGCCGGGACAAAAGGTTGTTATCTATGACCATCAAAAAAAATCTGCATATAAGTATGTACATAATTAAACATTCTTTGAGGAACTAAAGATCAAAAATGTAGCAGGTGGTCCTGCTAAAGATGCAAAGGAGCTAGGCTGGTGGAACAGGTAACTTAAAATTGACGGTGACATGGAATTTTAATTAGCTGTACTTCTAGGTCATCAACATGGCACCAGGGATGCAATGGAAATCTAAGAATTTCAGTTCTGAGAGTGAATCGTATTTACAGCTACAGATATGTGCCCCAGAAGTCCCTGGTTGCCCCCAGAATTGAGGGGGCCCGGAGCTCAGTGTGTGCACCTGATGTCACACAAGCCATATGTAATTAAACCGCCTCTCCCTCTATCAAGAACAATTTTCTGTTTATGATGAATGATGGGCATATGTAAAAATAAGAAGATATCCATGCCAAATGAATAGAGATATATAAATTGGCTTAGTACGGCTTAATATTGGTGTTGGTGCTGACCTTTAAAGCCCTAAATGGCCTTGGTCCAGTATATCTGAAGGAGCGTCCCCACCCCCATCGTTCTACCTGGACACTGAGGTCCAGCACCGAGGGCCTTCTGGTCGTTCCCTCATTGTGAGAAGCCAAGTTACAGGGAACCAGGCAGAGGGCCTTCTCAGTAGTGGCGCCCTCCCTGTGGAATGCCCTCCCACCAGATGTCAAAGAGAAAAACAACTACCAGACAGGCAGCCCTGTTTAGGGCAGCCCTGTTTAGGGAAGCTTTTAATGTTTGATGCATTACTGTATTTTAATATTTTCTTGGAAGCCGCCCAGAGTGGCTGGGGAAGCCCAGCCAGATGGGCCGGGTATAAATAATAAATTATTATTATATAATATCTCCATTTGCACAAGCAAGCAAAATAACAAGATAGTCTTCCATTAATGATAATTTCTCATTTCACTCAAATTGGGAAACAAGGATCAATGGTTTCAGAACAAGGCAGAATACTGTTCTAAACCTGCTAACCATAGTTACCCAATCTGGGCAATATGAGAAACTATAGTTAACGGTAGAGTTCTTGGTTTGTTTGCTTCGTCATGCAAAGGGAGGAACAAAGGGAGTATGTAGACAGCTAAAGGCTTCTTCATATATGATTGTCTGAACACTAATGCTAGGAGGATCTGAAAGGATCTGCAAGAAATCAGAAAAACCTGCCCTTGCAAAAATTGCATATCCTCTCTTTTTTGTAGAGAAATGCACAAAGAATTCAATGTCGCTTTTCAACATCTACCAAAGCAAGGAACATTTTGCACAACCTGACATGTCACTAAACAGTTAAATAGTGACCAAGGAAAAATCATTAACATCTCATGTGAAACACTGTTGACCAAAATGATTTCAAGCCATCCTTTCGATGGATCCTGCACTACTGTGTTAGTTGAAGCGATAAGGAGCCCCATCATAAACATACAATAGCAGATTAAGCCGTGGAGAAATATATAAAATACCTAATTTGTTTGTAAAATGGAGGGGAGGTATAAAGGAGCCCATAACTTTGCATCAACATCAGGTATGGGGAGGAAAATTGGTTTGATCAGCATGTAAATTTAATTTGTTTTTTATGTGACATTTTATTGTTTTGATGTTCTTAGCTGCCTTGAAATTCCACCAGGAGAGAAAGGCAGGATATTAAATTGCATTGGGGAGGGGAATTATATAAAATAAACAAAAGAGCACAGCAGACTGTGCTAGGACCCTGAGTTGCGGGCCAGGACAGACACAATTCAGCGCCAAAGATCACACCAGGAAACGGGTACAGGCTCCCTTTTCAACTACCTCAATTGGTCCCACTTGGAAGTCTATGGGGATCTGTTGCTCTCGGATCTCTTTTAAGGCAGCCATTGCTATCCTTATGTCATCCAAGTCTTTAATTGGACGGTTCAATTTCTTGCTGATTTCCTCTACAAAGGCAAATATGTTTTCCATCTCTGTCCTGTATTTCTTGTTACAGTGACGTCCAAACGCAACCATCCAAGCCTTGGTTTCTGTCGTTAGGGCCAATTTCAGATCCGCTGAGGGAACAAAAAATCATTCAGTGACAGCCAGCTAAGGAAGTAGTGACACACCCCTTCCTGAATCCACCCCTCCTCCTTTTTCCATTCCATGAATCTGGCGAGAAGGGACCAAAAACGAAACAGCTTTTATACTGCATTGTAATATACAGTCATGGGACACAGGTAGGGCTGTGGGTTAAACCACAGAGCCTAGGACTTGCCGATCAGAAGGTTGGCAGTTCAAATCCCTGCAACGGGGTGAGTTTCTGTTGCTCGGTCCCTGCTCCTGCCAACCTAGCAGTTCGAAAGCAAGTCAAAGTGCAAGTAGATAAATAGGTACCGTTCCGGTGGGAAGGTAAACGGCGTTTCCATGCGCTGCTCTGGTTAGCCAGAAGCAGCGTAGTCATGCTGGCCACGTGACCCAGAAGCTGTACGCCGGCTCCCTCGGCCAATAAAGCGAGATGAGCGCCACAACCCCAGAGTCGGTCACAACTGGACCTAACGGTCAGGGGTCCCTTTACCTTTACCTAATATACAGTCATACCTTGGTTTTGGAACAGTTTAACTCCCAAACATGTTGGCTCCCGAACGCCACAAACCCAGAAGTGACTGTTCCGGTTTGCAAACTATTTTTGGAAGCTGAACATCCGGCGGGGCTTACACAGCAGCCAATCGGAAGCCGTGCTTTGGTTTTGGAAGTCGAACGGACTTCCAGAATGGATTCCATTCGACTTCCAAGGTATGACTGTACGTTCATTAGAACCAATAGGTAGAGTAAAAGGAGTGACATTTACAACACAAATGCTATATATGAGTTCAATGGGATTTGCTCTCAGGGAGGTGTGTGATGGATTGCACCCTTTTTGTTTTAAGCAAGATTCACAAATGCAACGGAGACTAGCATGAATTTGATGGCATTTGAATATTAAATCACATACCAGTAAATAGCGCAACTGTTCCCACGCATATGTATTCAGGCTCAGAGTTAATTTCGAGTTCTAAGTCTCTGTAATATAGAATTTGGGATTCAAATTCAGAGAGCAGAGGGCTTCCTTTGATGAAGTTTTCAATGGTTTCCTCTTTCTCTCTCTGCCAGATGTGATGGTAACATCTGAAGCGCTCCAAGGCTGCAAGGACTTCCTGAAACATTAACAAGTCACAAAGTAAGGCGGCTGAATAAGCCAGCTCCACTACAATGTTTTACCTGGTTCCTGGGGAAAATGTGCAGGAAGAGTTAAGATTAGAATGAAAACAAACCCAAAGAAGTTGTGAACCTTCAAAAAGGAGTATATCCAATTCTGATCAAAAGAAAGACTTTGCAAAAGAGGACTCACAATTCAATATTACAATAATTCAGAATAATAAGAAATTGTTATCTAATATATATAATCTCCTACTGGACTAGGAATTGATGGATGAAGAAGTGAAAGAAACGATGATAAAATGGGCCCAAGATGTCGGCCATACTATTTATCTAGAGCAATGGGAGAAACTCTGGCAAGAAGCTATTTGATTTACTGCCTCATACACAATCAAATAAAATTTTGTTAAGATGTTCCACAGGTGGTATCTAACACCAGCTAGGTTGGCAAAGATATATAAATTGAAATCCAAAATTTGTTGGAGATGTGGTAAAGAAATAGGAACAGCAATACATATGTGGTGGAGATGTGAGGAAATTAAGAAATTCTGGGCAGTAATACATGAAGAATTAAAGAAGATGCTGAAAATATCAATAATTAAAATACCAGAGAGATATCTCTTTGGATTGATGGGGAAAAGATACTACGGGCGGGGGGAGAATCTTCTTATATGCAAGCACAGTAGCTAGAGTAGTGATTGCTGCTAAATGGAAATCACAAGCTCTACCTTCAAGGGAGGAGTGGATTTGTAAATTAAATAAATACTTAGCTTTGGCAAAACTAACAGCTATTATAAGAAATCAATTGAATCAAAAATTAAAAAAGGAGTGGAAATGTTTTGATGAATATGTGGAAAAATATTGCTCAAAAAAAGATATGCTAATATGCCTAGATTGAAATGTAAAGTATCTGAGGGAATGTAAGTTAGTAACGAAGGACAATAAGTATACATAGATGAATTGAGAAGTCTGCAGAATGCAAGATAAATGTAATCTCAGAATGTAGAGGAAATCGAGTGGGGGCGGAGGGAAGTGGGGGAGGGACAAAAGAATATTACGTTTAATTGAGGATATAAATGATAAATATATGTGGGGATGGGGATGATGTGGGGATGGCTTTGGTATATTTGCATTGTGATGTAATATGGAATAAAATTTATAAAATTTATAAAAAAAGAAGTTGCGAACCTTCAAGAAGTGTTCTTAGGGAAGGTTTGTAATGTTGCATTTATTCAAGTAGCTTAGCATGGAGTTGTGTGCTCAGTCAAAGCAACATCCACAATCACATTTAAAAAAAATCTAATTTACAGTAGACATAAAATGCAAAAGGTTAAAGCTATGAGCTCGCATTGCAAGCCAAGAAAAAGGTCCCATCTCAACTGGCTGTTATATAGTCCTAAAAGGTCACTATTTCTTTCTAGCTCCTGTGTGTGAACCCTGCAGTCTTAAATGGCTTAACGAACAAACAAAGATGCTCTCTGCAGAATGGTGGGATCACATGCTGTGTTGCAATGTGGGTTTGGTTGGCTGGAAATGGAAGGGACCCAGAACAGCCCTTCCGTTCTGGGTCTGGTACAGAAAAGGCCTTCAGACATGTACTAAGACAAAGCTCTTGATAGGGTGTTTTCCTTCACAATGTAAGGAAAGTCACAAAGCCAAAAGCAAAAGTAGCTAAGCACCTATAGCCAATGAGATTTATTTGTTATTGTTTTTCCCCATTTTGGGGACCGTGGAATTCTGCCAGCTCAGAAGGCTGCCCAGGTCAGAGATGGTCCTGCAATAGTTGCATTCTGCCACCCTCTCGTCATGGAAATTCTACTCAATATTGATCCAGAGCAGATTCCAACATATAGTAAAAACTTAAATACGTGGCAGGATTCCCAAAAAGTAGACCAGAGGCAATTGTATTTAATCCAGCAGAGCTTTACTGCTACTGAAGGCAAATGAGCACAATGGTAACAAATCCAATCCAATCAGGATTGGCACTGTCTGTAAGAAATCCAGTTGCAGCAGTCTTAAACTTACAATAACTTAAAACAAAACTGAAACTTAACACTAAGCATACTATATACAGAACACCACACCAGAAGGAAAGAGATAGAAAGAGTGAAAACAGGGCACCTTCTGGCCTTGCAATTATAGTCAACATGACCTTGACAGAAGAGATAACAGGAAGAAGAAGAAGAAGAAGAAGAAGAAGAAGAAGAAGAAGAAGAAGAAGAAGAAGAGTAGTAGTAGTAGTTTGGATTTGATATCCCGCTTTTCACTCCCCTTCAGGAGTCTCAAAGCGGCTAACATTCTCCTTTCCCTTCCTCCCCCACAACAAACACTCTGTGAGGTGAGTGGGGCTGAGACACTTCAAAGAAGTGTGACTGGCCCAAGGTCACCCAGCAGCTGCATGTGGAGGAGCGGAGACACGAACCCGGTCCCCCAGATTACGAGACTACCGTTCTTAACCACTACACCACACTGGCTCAGCATCTCTGAAGATATAACCCAAACATCATGAACCTTCTGCTTGTTTCTTTCACACAGAGAAGCTTCCAGAACCCTCTTGAACTAATTAGAATAGGAAAGATCTCTACACATCAGATCAATACTTTCTGCACTAAGAAATTCAAACTGACACTCCTCACAATGCTTTGCAGTCCCATTTTTCCACTGACTTCTGCCAATTCCTTTCTCCTCCTCCTCTTTCCCTTGCATTCTATGTACTTTCCTCCCCATCCCTTTCTGTGACTCTTTTCTCCTTTTCACCAGCCACCTCACTTAAAGATCCCCTCTACACATTTACTTACCCTTTTGGTAGAATTGATAGATGTGCTAAGAACGGACATCAGCTTAATTATTTCCTTATTCTCTGAAATGCTTTTGTAGTAGTTCTTGCTTTGGACAGGAGAAGGCAAGATCAGAGAGGCTGTATCTGAAGCAGTGTCTTGAGCGGGGAAAAGTTGCAATCATCTCATTAATACATTAGGCCTCAGAGACAAAATCACAAATCTCGAAACACATCTTCATTATATATTGTGCTGACCGTTCTAAAAACTTAAGCACAGCCTAAAATTACATGCTGATAGCTTTGCAGTCTATTGATGCTAAGTTAAATAATAGGCTCTTGGTTCAATTGCTTCCTTGAGAGCATTTCAATCTTCTCCTGGTGATTTTATTATCTTATTTATTTGTTAAATATGGATTCCAAACAAGGTCTCTTGACATTTATTTATTTTTTTACGTTGACAAGCTACACCTCACTTCAGGCTTTGAGAGACTCCATATATTATAGAATGTGGCAAAAAAATACACATGGGGTCTAGTGCATCTGCTTTTGCTGATGTTTCAACATGCAAAAATCATCCCGAGTTGAACACGTCAGCCTGCTTGCAGGATCCTGCTCATGAATTCCTCCAAAAAATATGTAAACTTCACTTGCTTAGAAGATCTAAGTTACCATGAATGTTCCTTAAGTTTTAATAACAATTTTAAAAGTAACAGATTTCTGCCAGTATATGTAATAAAGGCAAGATTCAAACATAACTGCTGCAAAGTATTACCAAGAATATTTCCAACTTCAGTTTGTCTCATTTCAGTCTCAGAATCGCTGTCTCCTTCATTTCGCAAAGCAGCCATTTTACTTTCTAGCATCTTTTGCTGCGCAGAAACAAAGGGGAGAGGGAGATTATGTGGTACCCAAACCTGAATGTATCTTATCGGGAAAGTTATCAGAAACACAGAGGTGCCATACCTTGGATAGCCTCTCCTTGCTCCACTGGCCAACTCCTTTCATGACGCTTACAATGCAGTCCACAGCCTTGTTGAGTGTTTGCTGTACTTCCTCAAGTGTGGGCATCATAGCAAAATTTGGAATGGAAAGGATAACGCTAGCCTTAAAGATGGGCTGAGCACTCTGTCTCTGCTTGGAGGCACTCTCCTTATCTAAAAAGAAAGGCAAGTGTCAGGCTTTGGGGAATCAGCTTTCTTCCCCATGGCAGTAGATAAGCAGAACAAAGGAAAAGAAGTCTTCTTACCAGTTAGAAACTATAATAATCATAGCGAGAGAACAAAGAACACATCTCCTAGGAATGGCGGTGCTCCCAATTAAGGACTCCACCCCCTTCTGTCCCTATTAATCTACGGCACTTCTGTATCTCGTAATCTGAGTTTATACCCTCTGTGCTTTCTGTTCTGCCACTTTCTGAGCTCTTCTCGACTTTCGGGAGGGCGGTGGAGGAATGCTGTCTAGAGACTGTGAATCTGTTAACCCTCTCCCTTCCAGTTTTTCGTCTCCTAGCTGTTCCCCATCCAGTATTTCCCAGCTTCTGCCTTCTGAACTATGACCCTCTGCAAACCACTGTTCCAAATCTATACTGTCCTCCTGATCCTGGGAAGATTCAAGATCCAGATCAGGAACAGGGGGAGGGAGGGCGAGGCTCCCAACATTCCTCCTCAGTGAAGCCCTCTGCAGCACAGTCCCTGACAGCAAGACAAACAAACCATTATTAATCCAGGACAGTCTGCTGAAGAAAAATAAGAATCTCCCAGGTGTCAAGGCTTCAGGGAACCCTATCCCTCCCCCAGTCACAGCCAAAAATGCAGATAAATACAAAGAGTCCTTACCACATAATTTATTCAGTATTCACAGAGAGAGAGAAAGAATGTAGCCTCTATTCAATGATGGTGTTGCTCCAAGTGAAGTCCCACTCCCCTATGTCTCCCTTATTTCACGTCACTCCTGCGTCGGTTAATCTGAGCTTGCTGCCTCTGAGCTCTCTGCTCTAATACCCTCAATGCCCATCTGGTCTTGGGAGAGCGAGAGCAGGAATGTTTTCCAAGGACACTGAGTTTGTCAGCTGGTTCTCCCCTGGTGCTTCTCCTTCTTCCTGCTCTCCCCTTCCAGTATTTCCCAGCTTCTGCCTTCTGCAGCCTCTGAACTATGCCCTTCTGCAAACCACTGTTCTAAATCTATACTATCTTTCTGTTCTCGGGAAGGTTCAGGAGAAGGAGGCGGCCCCCACTCTTCCTCTTCAGTCCAGTCCCTGACACAGATGACTTGGTGACCCTTCAAAAGTGTTTCCACTGGAGGTGCCCATGGTTCTGGTTTGGCTTGGGGTGCTGAACTAAAAAAAGAACTATTCCTAGTAAATCCTTATATTTACAGCAAAGACAGACCCTGCACACATGGTGCCCATTATTCCACATGCACCAGCTCATGCTAGCCATGCAGCCCTGAAGAGGAGATGACCACCATAACAATCTGACAGTGGAGATTAGATGTGCGGCAGAAGCACACCCAACACCCACCCAATCCTCAGTCCTATAGACGTTCCCATGATGTGCCTTCACTAGAACAAATCTGTATTGCTGGCATATACTAGGATTTGCAGCACTTGCGTTGTGGGCCACACACTGTGTCTCACTGTGCCGGCAAACAAGGTTGCGTGTGGTGTCCATGCTGAGAGAGCATAAGTCTGCTCGACGCCATATCGTCTCCGATTAAACAGCAGCATTCTGTCAACGCAGACATCTAGGATTATTTAACCATGCTCCTCATCAAAACCCACAGCGGTTCATAAAGAAAGCACTAGCATGTATTTTCAATGCACTGCAGAACTTCAAAGCACCTTTGTCCCCAATCTGTCTGCATTCTTTCCCCCTTTTGCATGAAAGAGCAATATTCAGGAAGCTACAGTCCACCTCCATTAGCATCGGAGGAAGTTATCCCACTGATGTCAAGGGGAAGCAGATTGTGTGCCCTGGGAATCTTATCTGCTCTGTTTTATTGCTTTGTGCATAGACTATGGTGTAGCACACAAGTCGGTGGGGAGACGCAGAGGATGGAATAATCAGCCTCAATGCTAAAAATTATGACTTGTCCAGGAGATACCATATTTTTTGCTCTATAAAACGCACCAGACCATAAGACGCACCTAGTTTTTGGAGGAGGAAAACAAGAAAAAAAATATTCTGAATCTCAGAAGCCAGAACAGCAAGAGGGATCACTGCGCAGCGAAAGCATCAATCCCTCTTGCTATTCTGGCTTCTGGGATAGCTGTGCAGCCTGCATTCGCTCCATAACACACACACACATTTCCCCTTACTTTTTAGGAGGGGAAAAGTGAGTCTTGTAGAGCAAAAAATAAGTCCATTGCCGGTTCAAATAACAGCATGCAGCCTGTCCTGTATCCCCTAAGGCAGGCTTCCTCAAACTCAGCCCTCCAGATGTTTTTGGCCTACAACTCCCATAATCCCTAGCTAGCAGGACCAGTGGTCAGGGATGACGGGAATTGTAGTTCCAAAACATCTGGAGGGCCAAGTTTGAGGAAGCCTGCCCTAAGGTAACCTGCTGCCCTTGGGGGACAGTGAAATACAGTATGTTAGGGGAAAGATTCAGCTGGCAGCCTAATGAGCTTTTCAGCGTGGAATTGGGGAGGTAAGGCAACAGCTAGCCCTTTGCCTCAGGTGGCAAAATGTCTTGAGCTGGCCTTGGCTGATCTGGTAAAGCTTTGTTGTTGTTGTTTAGTCGTTTAGTCGTGTCCGACTATTCGTGACCCCATGGACAAGAGCACGCCAGGCACTTCTATCTTCCACTGCCTCCCGCAGTTTGGTCAAGCTCATGCTGGTAGCTTCTAGAACACTATCCAACCATCTTGTCCTCTGTCGTCCCCTTCTCCTTGTGCCCTCCATCTTTCCCAACATCAGGGTCCAGGGAGACTTCTCTTCTCAAGAGGTGGCCAAAGTATTGGAGCCTCAGCTTCAGAATCTGTCCTTCCAGTGAGCACTCAGGGCTGATTTCCTTCAGAATGGATAGGTTTGATCTTCTTGCAGTCCATGGGACTCTCCAGAGTCTCCTCCAGCACCATAATTCAAAAAGCTTTAAACAAGCAAAGCTTTAAACAAGCCAAATATTGTACCACCCAACTGTGCAGTCTCACCTAAGGCCACCAACAGCCAGTTCCATCAACAACAGCTTGTAAGAAGATGGGATGTTTGAAATTTTAACCGTGGTTTCGCTATGCCCAGCTGTTTCTGCTGAGCATGGCACGAGACTTACCTAAGAAGCTGAACATAGAAGAGGCTTGGATGCGCCTTCGCATGGCCTCCAGGGTGTTGCGAGTAACTTTCAGAAGAGCATCCACGTTGCGGTGGTTGAAATGGGACAGCAGCTCTTGGGCTTCTTCCTCTAGCATTTCCATTTCCCTCTTCTTTTTCTTCGTCAAGGGGGAAGACAAGCCTGCTGACATCTGGCTAGCTGTGTGCGAGGATGCTAAGGGGTCTGATGGCCCGTCCTCCTCCGCTCCTAGGAACAGTAATCAGTGGAGTTAAGTCAGTAGCCTTCTGAGCAGCAAGTCCTTAATCTTGACTGTGTTGCACAGAAAAGGTGCCCGAGTCCCCAGTCGCACAGAGAGTTCTGTGTCAATATGAATAGAAACTTTATGCAGACCTTCCCTGTGTAACAAGGGGAAGGGAGGAGCGCTCACAATGAAATTGGGACTAGGGCTTGCACATGCACCCATCCCCCTTAGAGATATTTTGTGTTCATCTGAACATGCCTCTGTCTGTCTGTCTGTTTCTTTCTCTCACTTTTTCTTGTTGTCAGCCACTTATGTAATTAGCTAGTTAATATGAGTCAGAACCATAGCTGTCAGCTTACAGATTTGAAAATAAGGGACAAGCAGCCTCAAAAATAAGGGATCAGCGGCCAAAATAAGGGATTTTCCAAACACAGGTATGTTCAACTTCTGAGCCCCTCCAATCCAAAGGCAGAAAGCCCAGACAGCAGCCAAACAAAGCCTCAAGTGGTGGTTCCCACAGCGCAGCAACCCAGCAAAGGGGATGCAGCAAGGAAAACCACCGTCACCTCTCCGCTGGGAAGCACTGAGCAAAGGCAAATTCCCAGGCAATGCAGCCAATTTGATCGGCACAAGGCATGCAAGCTCCACCCCCCCAGTCGTTCTTAGACTCCTTCTTGGGTTAGCAACGCAGCCAAGCAACACAGTTGGAGCCTCCCTCCTCCCTGGCCGGCAGGGAGGGAGGGAGAGGAGCTGCTTCCTTTGAAACCCGGGAAATTTAAGGGACATCATCAACAAGGGACAGCAGCGGGACACGGCGCTGGGATAAGGGAGTTTCCCGCCAAATAAAGGTCAGTTGACAGCTATGGTCAGAACTGAGATGCCCCATGCTATACATTGGACTGTTCATAATGGCTCGTAACAATACCGTGATGCTTCAGGAGCAAAGACAATCCACACGCAAAATTGACCAGGTACAGAATTGCCTGAGAACCTCAACTTTCCTTTCTCTTTTTAAGAACAATTTTTTTAGAACTTTTGTTAGCAGATATAGGCCTGAAGGTGTATGAACAATGCTTAGTGCAGTTTCAGACAGGAATCACTATTTCTTTTTCTCTCTTTAAAAGTTAGTATTATTATTTTCATTAAACTTTACAAAGAGCAACTACAACTGCAAAGAATTATTTCAGTTACTAGCTTGTACAAAACACAGCACAGTACAATAAGGAAATTATCCATCAATGTCATATTATGAGCACTCTGCTCTCGTGCATTTTCTGAAATCTCAGTGTCAAGTTTCTCTGCATGGGGCGCCCACCTGTCAAAATCTCTTTTGCTCTGATCTCAAAAGGCAAGTGGGGGAAAGCTTGCACAAACACTTTTGTGGGTCCACCACCCCATTAAGATCGGAGCAAGATCGGGGACTTAAAAAGGAAGGCAGGAGACTGGAAAAGGTGTATGCAAGTCTCCTCCCATTTGTCTCTTAAGTCCTTTTCACTCTGAACTTCAGGGAGAGGAGACTTGCAAAAGCCTTTCTGAGTCTCTACCCTCACCCGTTTAAGACTCACATGCTTCTCCTGCAAATGGCAGTGACAGCAATAAGGTAGGGGGTAACCTTTCTTCCGACCACTGACCACCCACTTTCAAAAGAAATATTTGAAACCTCTTGTGTAATGTTTTTGTGAAGCATTTTACAGCAGCTTCCACAGCCCCATTTCAGCTGAAATGAGACTGCAGGAGCTGCCTTAAAGCGCTTCACAAAAGTGCTGTTTGAAGCAGCTTGCGCGCTTCTCCAATTCAGCTGAAATCCTGCTGCCTTGGCTATGCAATCCTCTTCTCTGCTGGGAATAGGGCGTGCAGCGAATGCCCCATCCTCTCGCCCATCAGCTGACATCACTGGTGACGTCAGCTGATGGGTGTGGGGGCGTGGTTGGAGGGGAAATAGCCTTGCAGGTCAAGTTAGAACGCATGGATGGCCAAGACTGGCCCACAAGCCAGAGATTTCCCATACCTGAAATTGACTATGAGTTAACATATGGTGGAATGTCAGTCCTTACCTTCATGCATTTCCTCATTGCTGCTTCCACTCAGAAACTTATTGCCGGAATCCCCTCTGATTTGGCCCTCTGTGTCCAGTAACATGTTGATAAGCTCATTTGCTGCTTCTTCCACCAATGAGCTTTTCAGGTGCAAAGTGCATGCTCCCTTCGTACAGAGTTCCTGCAAAAATGCCAATATCATTTAGATTTATTTTTTTTTCTTTTTAAAATCTTCTTTTTTATTTTGACAAAGTAATAATAATAAACAAATAAGAATAAATATATGCACCCCACCACCGAGACCATTCCGTTTTAACTATCCAACCTCCCAAAATTTCAACACCTCTTGCGATGGTTTGACCCCTTTCCGTTTTAACAGTACAAATTCTACAAACGCCTTACATGTTTCCTCAAAATCATTTCTCCTGCATATTCCCTGTATTAGCTTAATGGCACATGTTAATTTATCATTAATAGAGCTATACATCACACCTCTTTATACCATTGTTCCAATTTATATTCACCTAGCCCCTTCCACTTCCTAGCTATCATAATTCATGCAGCTGTCAATAAATTAGGTTTAATTCTGGCTTATATAAATACAGTGGTGCCTCGCAAGACGAAATTAATCCGTTCCACGAGTCTCTTCATCTTGCGGTTTTTTTGTCTTGCGAAGCACGGCTATTAACGGCTTAGCGGCTTAGCGGCTATTAACGGCTTAGCGGCTTAGCGGCTTTAAGAAAAAGGAAACAAACTCGCAAGAACTCGCAAGACGTTTCGTCTTGCGAAGCAAGCCCATAGGGAAATTCATCTTGCGGAACGACTCAAAAAACGGAAAACCCTTTCATCTAGCGAGTTTTTCGTCTTGTGAGGCATTCGTCTTGCGGGGCACCACTGTACATGGAAAGAGCCAACAGTCTTTCTTGCATTTTTTGTCTCATCATTGCTCCAAGGAGCTCAGGGAAGTATATATGGGTCTATACAGACACAGACACACAGACACACAGACATGTCTGCTGTCACCATCCATTTTATCTTCCCAACAGCCCTGTGAAGCAGATTGGGTTGAAAGATAGTGACTGGCCCAGGGTCACCCAGTGAGATTTGCATAGCTGAGCAGGAATGATTTTGAACCCGAGTCTCCCAGTTCCCAGGCTGGTATTCCTATACCACACTCACTGTGACTATGTCATTTCAGCAGAAACAAACAGGCCAGTCTTCAGAAGGCATCTGCTCAGCTCTGATGAGGCAATATTCCAGAGTGAGCATTTCTGCCCTTGCAGGCTGACCCCCTCTCAATCTTTATTCCTACCCTCAAGGCTCACTGTCCTTCCAGTCTCCTTGCCTTCTCCTGTCTCATTCTCTTGCTCCTTATACCCACCATCCGATTTCGTTAGCTCCTGGGATAGCGCCGTAGATTAGAGCCAAGGTTGCAGGTACGATCCCCATATGGGACAGCTGCATTGCAGGGGATTGGGCCAGATGATCCCCAGTTTCCCTCCTAACGCTACAAGTCTATGATTCTATAAAAAACCTGCTTCAGGTGGATGCCTCACAGTAACATCTGGGATGCTTACCTCCACTGCTAGTCCATTCTTAGCCTGCTTCTGTTTGTGGCCCACAACGCCACTGCCTTTCTAGGGTATCATTGCCGTCTAGGTGAACATAGCAGACGACGCAGCAATTCTTCAAAAAGCTCTTGTTTATTCACAGGCCAGAACAGAACTGAACTGAAGGGTTCAGCCAGCCTGCTTTTATAGAGCTCCACTAGAACGCAACAGTAACCATTTTCTGTAACTATCCAATCACTGAACATAACTTTCGATCCCTTATTTGCATATGTGGACCTGAACTATCTACAGTATCCCCCTGCTGGCCCAGGGTGAGAACTTCAGTACATAACATATAGCACTTTGTTGTATTTAGAGTGTCGCAAACCATTTTTCCACTTCTTTCCATTATCTCTACAACTTTTGGTGGCACTAGCTCTAGAGAGAAGCCCTATACTGCTCGGGTGTACCTGCCGGCCCGCTCTTTTCCTCTTCCCACCTGCTACTTTTCCAACAATATGCTATCGTGACAAGAACGACACAAGTAGCCCCTGTCCTTGCACAGTGCTATGGTCCATTTCAATGCTGCCTGCCTGAAATGGAGAGGCAGGCCATTGTGACCACGTGAAGATGCTTGCCTGAAAGGGAGGGGCTAACCACTGTGATGTCATGCAAGTGCTGCTCACCTGAGAGGCAGACACTGGTCTCTATGCCCACCAGCAAATGGAGTACCAGCAACCTTACACGCCTCCAGTCAGTAGAGAGCAGACTTAGGACTACCAGATACCCAAGAGAAAATACATTTTGTGATTTCCCACTAAAGAGCTAAGCTCTGCCCCTTCCTCTGGTTCACTCACTCTGTTCTCCCCCTCTCTTGGGATGCAGTTGGTGCTGTGGTCTAAACCACTGAGCCTCTTGGGCTTGCTGATCGGAAGGTCAGCAGTCTGAATACCCACAACGGGGTGAGCTCCCGTTGCTCGGTCCTAGCTCCTGCCAACCTAGCAGTTAGAAAGCATGCCAGTGCAAGTAGATAAATAGGTATCACTGCAGCGGGAAGTTAAACGGCGTTTCTGTGTGCTCTGGTTTCCGTAATGGTGTCCCGTTGGGCCAGAAGCGGTTTAGTCATGCTGGCCACATGACCTGGAAATCTGTCTGTGGACAAACGCCAGCTCCCTCGGCCTGAAAGCAAGATGAGCGCCACACCCCATAGTTGCCTTTGACTGGACTTAACCGTCCAGGGGTCCTTTACCTTACCCTTCTCATGCACAAGGATGCCATGAAACTAGCTCTGATCGTGTGGCTTTTGAATCCAAAGCCATCATTTTAAATATGAAGTAACGGTAAGTAAAGTAAAGCATCTTTTTTATTTATTTTTTACCAGTGGGAACTCGGTGTATTTTATTTTTCCTTTTATTCTTCCTCAAGAATGAGACAGAACAGAGGCAGGGCTGAGTAGCTCCAGCATCCAAACTTTTTAACTCTGCTGTCTACATATGTAAACTTAATTTACTTCTAAAACCCAAGATTTACTTGAATGAGAAAGGTGTCATTTGCACCCTAGGCCAGACAGAAGTTTCATAACTTTCTTACGATCCCATTCTCCCAAGTGCAAGAATCTCCTCTCTTCAAGCAGGAAGGAACTACCATTCCCACCATGGTTTATAGGACATACGTAGGAGGCCTGCTTTCTGCAGCCGGCTGCCAGTGATAGCATCTCTGCGCTTTCATAGAATCATAGAATCATAGAGTTGGAATAGACCACAAGGGCCATCGAGTCCAACCCCCTGCCAAGCAGGAAACACCATCAGAGCACTCCTGACATATGGTTGTCAAGCCTCTGCTTAAAGACCTCCAAAGAAGGAGACTCCACCACACTCCTTGGCAGCAAATTCCACTGTCGAACAGCTCTTACTGTCAGGAAGTTCTTCCTAATGTTTAGGTGGAATCTTCTTTCTTGTAGTTTGGATCCATTGCTCCATGTCCGCTTCTCTGGAGCAGCAGAAAACCTTTCTCCCTCCTCTATATGACATCCTTTTATATATTTCAACATGGCTATCATATCACCCCTTAACCTCCTCTTCTCCAGGCTAAACATGCCCAGCTCCCTTAGCCGTTCCTCATAAGGCATCGTTCCCAGGCCTTTGACCATTTTGGTTGCCCTCCTCTGGACACGTTTCAGTTTGTCAGTGTCCTTCTTGAACTGTGGTGCCCAGAACTGGACACAGTACACCAGGCTTTGCTTGCCTGCTGCCTGACAGTCTGTTCTCCAATATGTGGAAGCCATTGAAGAGTTAGCCACACTTTGAGGATGAGAAAGCAGCAGAGAGCCAACTTGAAAAAAGTTTCATATAGATGTCAGGGTGCTATCAGTGGTTCCCAGCTGGTTGCCCAGGGAAGTATAAAAATAGGTTTCTTACAGTCCATTTTCATTTCAGTCTTTACAGAGAGAGGCTATAGAACCCAGCCTCTTTAACAATAGCCTTGTCCCAAGTGAATCTCCACCCCCCTTCTCTCCCACTTCCTCATTCGTCGTCGTCATCACCTCCTCTACGGGTGCTGCTATGTGCCCTCTGTCTTTGAGCTCTTTGCTCTCCTACTTTTAAGGCTCACCAGGTTCTGGGAGATGGAGGGTCTGGAATGCTTTCTAATGACAACGTGTCAGCCGGGTGTTGTTCTGACTCTGCTGCTCCTCTTCCATTATTCCCCAACTTCCCCCCTCATCTGTGTCTGAGCTGTGACCTCCTGCAAACCCCTGTTGTAAATCTATACTTCTTCCTCTTCCTCCTCCCTGGAAGGGTCAGGATGGGGAGGAGGTCTCCACCATTCCTCCTCTACCCAGTTCCTGACAATTAGTTTTCTTTAAAAGTGGAAGCAGGTTTTCAGATTACACGCAGCTCTTCTTCAGGCTTTGATTATGAGAGCAAAAAATAAACATCCAATAGTCTAGATAGAAACAACTGGGTAGTCAGGCTGATGGTTACTTGGCTGCAGAAGTTTACTGGCCATTGCTGTTGGCCTGGAGATAGTCTAGGAGGTTGAATGCAAACATGCCATTCTGATGTCATGTGTGATGTCACAAAGGGGATATGCATTAAGTCTTGGTAAAGCCAAAAACAGTTAACAGTCAGATTGCATCTCAGCCCTGTCAAGATGGATCTCCATAATAGGTGAGGAATAGTTTTGTTTGGAGGATATATTAACTTTTACTATTGGGGAAAAGTTTTAGATTGGTTTGCCAGCTTGTGCCCCATCAAGTTGAGGCCAATAGATATGCATTCACAGCCCTGTACCCATCCAATAATCAACTATATGTGTGACTTTGGGACTGATTCATACAACCACATTTCCTTTTCCACTCTATAGCAGCTTTTTCTCTGTATTTGAAAAAATAACAAAGGAGAAGATAAGGAACCAAGAATAAGATTTGGATGAGTATGTTGAGGATCTAAGCTTTACATCTGAGGGGGCTAGGAAGATAGTTTTGTGGTCCAACATAGGAATGATGGGAGCTTCATATTATTGAATTCCTGATCCACAAAGAAGAAGTCTTTGAACTCTTTGCTCTCCTACTCTTAAGGCTCGCTGGATTCTGGGACAAGTAGGGTCTGGAATGCTTTCTAGTGACAATGTGTCAGCCAGCTGCTTCTCTGCTCTGCCTGATCTTCCTCTCCCATTATTCCCCAATTTCCCCCCTGATCTGCCTCTGAGCTGTGTGGGTCAGAATTGATGCTTTTGAATTATGGTGCTGGAGGAGACTCTTGAGATCTTCTTGAACTGCAAGAAGATCAAACCTATCCATTCTGAAGGAAATCAGCCCTGAGTGCTCACTGGAAGGACGGATCCTGAAGCTGAGGCTCCAATATTTTGGCCACCTCATGAGAAGAGAAGACTCCCTGAAAAAGACTCTGATTTTGGGAAAGATTGAAGGCACTAGAAGAAGGGTACGACAGAGGACGAGATGGTTGGACAGTGTTCTTGAAGCTACTAACATGAGTCTGACCAAATTGCAGGAGGCAGTGGAAGACAGGAGTGCCTGGTGTGTTCTGGTTCATGGGGTCCTGAAGAGTCGGACACGACTAAATGACTAAACTGTCAGGAGCTCACCCTAAACTCACATAGGACCCTGGCAGAGACACATGCCTGCTGGCATGTTCTCTCCCTCCTGGTCGTTCTTTTGGGAGCTTCAAAAGTTTTCATCACAGCGACCGATGCTAACAGACATCGGCACACTTAGGGATTCTCAGAGTCTTCACAGCTTGCGTAACAGACCTCAGCAACTCAGCATTTTGGCTAATCTACTTTATTTACATATAAACACACACAGAGCACTG
This sequence comes from Podarcis muralis, assembly GCF_964188315.1. Taxonomy (NCBI): domain Eukaryota; kingdom Metazoa; phylum Chordata; class Lepidosauria; order Squamata; family Lacertidae; genus Podarcis; species Podarcis muralis. The sequence continues at coordinate 77,550,896 of NC_135662.1, read as the reverse complement.
CAACATGGCTCCCTCTCTCTCTGGCATCAAACAGCAAAGAGAAAAAGAACAAAGGACAATAGTCCCACCTCACGGAATACGGTAACACAAACATCCTGTCTCCGTCACTTCCCACTCTGTGGAGTAAAAACATACACCGTCATGTGATAGACAAAAATCCCATGACTGAAACCATGGAGCAGGAATTCTAACAACAAACAACAATGACTCTGTAGTTTTATCTGAGGCCATAGTTCTGCACCTGATCTGTTACACCATACTGCAGGTAGACAGTCACATGCTTTGTAGACTTTACCATGCAAACAGTCCCTTTTTGAATGCATTTATGCAGACTCCATTCATAAAACTAGAAGTAAGGAGGTGAAGTCTAATCTAGTCTTCTCCCTGACATGCTCAAGCACAGGTTTGATTCCTCAGTGAAGGCTAGGTGTACATGATGACTATACCTTTGTCATGTGAAGGAATTGCTCGCAGGTCAGCGGATCATCTTCAGGGAGATTGCAAAGGGGCACAGTGCTCATTTCTTGAAGAACAGCATTGATACGAAATTCTATTAGGTCATTGACTCGATCAAGCAGCAGCTCAAGGTCAGCTTTAAGGGCAAAGAAGAGAATAAATATAGTTAGGCCAAGTACTTTCAGAAGCCACTTTCCCCTCCCTTTTAAGCATGAATGGACTAATGTGTGAGGAAATTCTTAAAACCATCATTAAGGGGTGTAACACAGCAGCCAGCTGAGAGGGCAGAGAGGGTTTTTCATCATCAAAACTTTGAAGAGGGCAGTTGAAAAATATAAACACTTTTTATAAAAGAATGGAAATAGTTTATTGATATGCCCCACAGAGAAACTTACGGTCTTCAAATAAAAACATCTTGAAGGTCCCAGGCCACAGAGAAGTTAGGCTGGCCTCAACTAGAGCCAGGGCTTTTTCGGCTGTGGCTCCGATCTGGTGGAACGCTCTGTCACAAGAGACCAGGGCCCTGCGGGACTTGACATCTTTCCGCAGGGCCTGCAAGACAGAGCTGTTCCACCAGGCCTTTGGCCAGGGCACAGCCTGACTCCCTCCCCCGGCAATCTTCGCGGAGCTCTGGCCCAATGGTTGCTAGTGGCTTGAATTAATTAATTTTTATAATGAATGATTTTAGAATGTTGTTTATGTTGTACTTTTGTACTGTTTTATTGTTGTTAGCCGCCCTGAGCCCGGCTTCGGCTGAGGAGGGCGGGATATAAATAAAATTTATTATTATTATTATTACAAACAAACTGTAAACAGATAAGAACATTGGCAGGATTGCTGTAATAACCCACAGTTTTATAAGAGTCTATATTTAAAGTGGATGAATAAATGAGTAAGTAAAGTTAATTTGGAATATGCAGAAGATATTTAAAAAGATTTAAGGAACCGCAAAAAGAGGGGGAAGGAAGTTGAGTTTTGAAATGTTGAAATGATTGTAAAATTATTGAAATGTATAAAATGAAATAAATGAATGTATAAATAAAAAAAATTAGAATAAAAATATAAAAACCAATCACTTTTTAAGAGTTTCAGAAGTGAAACAAAACTGCACACAGGCTGAGACATAGACTTGGGACTCAACTACACAGCTGCAAATACATCGATTTAAGTGTGTTGTAAGTGTATTATACAATTGTGACACTAGATGGCGGTGGTGAGCTAAAAGTAAATTCCACATATATTTTAAAAACGTTTTTAAAAAGCATTTTCACAGTGTTTTTTACATATATGTAGATTCAGCCATAGAATGGCTGACACTACAAGACGTGGAATGGCTGATGCTGCCACACAGCAAACCAATACGGGGAGGGTATGATTTGAAGCATGGAAATCGCAGGCAATGGATCAGGTCTTTGATCTATTCCTTACCTCTTTTCCCTACACATACGCACAGCTTCTTCTCTGAAAATAAGAAGCTTTCTTATTGTTTTACAATGGTTTGGTCAACAACTGGTGTTCCCAGCCCCATGTCTTCTCCTAAATATCTAGTTTGGCATTAAAAATAAAAAAACCTATCACACTCTAAATCGGTATAATTTCCACTTATAAGTAAGGATAAAAGGATGAGTAGTACAAAGAAATAGTGATAAGCTTCCTGAACTCCTTCCTGGAGTGCAAAGTCTTTATCCTGGCACTAGAGAAGACACCAAAGATCAAACAAAAGAACAATTGTACAAAACAAAAAAATTTCCTTCCAGTAGCACCTTAAAGACCAACTAAGTTAGTTCTTGGTATGAGCTTTCGTGTGCATGCACACTTCTTCAGATACACTGAAACAGAAGTTGCCAGATCCTTCTATATAGTGAGAAGGTGGGGAGGGGTATTACTCAGAGGGGGGTGGGAATGGGTGATTGGCAGATAGCTGTGATGAGTCTGTTGACGACCCTTAACGACTGCAGTAGGTCTTACAGGAAAAAGCAAGGGGTGAGAAGGTGAAAAATGGCTTTGTCATGTATAGTGAGATAAGAAGCCATTTTTCACCTTCTCACCCCTTGCTTTTTCCTGTAAGACCTACTGCAGTCGTTAAGGGTCGTCAACAGACTCATCACAGCTATCTGCCAATCACCCATTCCCACCCCCCTCTGAGTAATACCCCTCCCCACCTTCTCACTATATAGAAGGATCTGGCAACTTCTGTTTCAGTGTATCTGAAGAAGTGTGCATGCACACGAAAGCTCATACCAAGAACTAACTTAGTTGGTCTTTAAGGTGCTACTGGAAGGAAATTTTTTTGTTTTGACTATGGCAGACCAACACGGCTACCCATCTGTAACTGGAACAATTGTACAATAAGTCTAGCTGGCCAAACACTAATTTATTCTTGATGTCATTTAACACACCAATGAACGTCTGTGCTTTGCACCTAACAGTATACAGTAAGTCTGCAACTTACGCACATTTAACGTGTGCATTCAGCAAAAGAAAATCAATAAATTTAAAAGGGTGGAAAGGAAAAAATGACTTTGGCAATCTCACCCGCCATTGAACCTGATGGGTTTTGACTATACATGATTATGGCTTTGGGTGTGATCCCCAGAACATATCCCCTGCGTAACTTGCAGGCTTGCTGTACCACCTAGACCGAACAGATCACATGCAGAGTTTGAACCGCAGTTCTGATTATTAACAAGGCACTGTATTTGTGTGCTCATTGGTTGTAAGGGTCTTATTCCTAATGATAAGACTTACCGAGCTTATCCAAAATATTCTGTAAGTACTTCTCAATATTCAGGGATGTCCAGGTCAGTGTGGTCAAACCAGGCTGGATCGCATCATCCACTTTCGCCAAATGAGGAGCCATTAGCACATGAAGGGGAGTTTGGATTTTTGATTTCACTCTCTTGTACTCTGCCAGCATCATCTGAAATGAGGCCCAGGAAGAATTGTAAACATGCAGCATGAGAATGGCACTCAAAGGTACCAGCATCCCTTACGATACCCCCCAAAAAACTCAGTATATGCGTTATTCCCACTGGTGGGTCATGTCCTCCCCATTTCGTAGCCCTGTCTCTTTTCAATGCGGCCACCATTTTGTGTTATGTCATACACCCTACGGCAGCCATTTTGTATTATGACACACCCCACAGCAGCCATTTTGTGATAGGCACCTACAACACACTCTCAAAATCCCAAATCTGCCTGCCGACCCAAAAAAAAACCTTTATCCACCTTATATTGTCAAGTTCTGCTCTACAGATTAAAGAAATACTTGGACTACGTTCAACTGACTGGGTCACAAGTTGTCCATCAACCATGTATGTGGCCTGGCAAGATAATTTATAACCATCTTGTTTTTGCTGTCCTGGAAAAAGCCACTGTTGGGACTCAGCTACATTAGCAAAAATAAAACGTTATAAATGTGTTACAACACTGTGACACCAGATGGCGCTGTAGAGCTGTAATTGGAACTCTATGAAATTTTCCATTGTGAGCTTTCAAACCGGTTTTTTCAGAGCGTTTTTTATAGTTCTGTAGATTCAGACTTGGCAGCCATCTATATCTGACAGGGTAGGTCACAATATGTCGAGACCTGGTTTAAAGGCTATCAGGATACAAAGCATATGACAATTTGCAAGGATACTCTTTTTTTAAAAAAAGTTTTGCTGTAGTTCATCTCATCATTATACTTGATAAGCCTCCAAATTTACTGGAGGGAACACCTAATCAAATTTAGTGACATATGAGGATATAGTTTGAGTTCCTCACTTGTAGTTTTATAAATCATTTAATGTGTCAACACGAATAGAAGTTACGAATATTGCAGTTGTTGTATAAGGGATTATTATTATGACCAGAATGTAATGGAAATTAATAAGATTTTGGAACACAGAAATAAAGCAAATAATCCAGCCATCAATTCTAGCACATGGGGGGGCACCTTATCTAAATTATGTAATTCAGTATTTGAACTATTGGTATTAATAATTGAATTTTAAATTGGCATTGTTATAATGAGGCTATTACTGAATTGTAATTGAAAAGTAATAAAAATGATTATCAAAAATAAAAATAAAAATTTAGCGACATATAGATAAATTCAGTAGGAAAGACTACATAGCAATTTAAACAAGACAGGATTTCAACCTACTGGCACATCCAGGAGATCCTTAAAAAACTGTTTTATCTCTAAAGAGTCATATGTGAGCAGCGCATGAAGTAAACTAAAAAGACTGCACAAGGATAGTTTATCCTGGGACATCAGGTATCTTCTTAAACCAGCGAGATGACTTTCCCATAGATGCAACAGTTAGGTGGAAGAAATCCAAGAATACCTGCAGCTTATTGAAGTTCTGTTTGTAGGAGTCACGTTTCTGCTGAAGTGCAACAGCAAAGGGTGGAATGTCTAGTCCCATGCGTGACATGCACTCTGTTTCCCTTATTAAGGTGAGGATCTCTGGGTCAAAATTGACAAATATTTCTCCTGGCTCTGGAGCTTTCACCAATAATGAAGCCTGAAGCCCGGCTCTAGTTAGGTGGACCTGCAGACAAGAAATGTTACAGACATTACTGTCATTAAGACAAGCTCACATCTGGCTTTGTCCAAAACTATCACCTTACACCAGAGGTTTTCAACCCTTTTGGGTCCACAGCTCCCTTGACCAACTGCATTCTTTCTGAGGCAGCCCTGTGGGGCTCAGGAGCCCAGTTGTGTCACCCCTTGCCTGCAGAGCCGGCAGCCCCTCACCCTTTTTTGAGCACCCTCCCTTGTGGGCTCAGCCTACTCTCCTCTCCCCTCTCCTTGGGGGTCCTCTTGGCAGCCGCAGCTGCCACCCCTGGTCTCTGAGCTGCCCCAGCCCCATCCCAAAGAGTGGTGCCTCCTCCCCTGACCCCACAGGGGCCTGGGAAGCACCCCCTGGCCAACCCCAGAGACACTATTCACCTGAGGAGCTTATAGCCAGGGCTGACTCAACAAACAGCTATGCAAGCCTTTGGGAGGCAGAGATGCGAGAGGGCATCAGAGGAAGGGAGGGAAGGAAAGGGGGATAGAGGCCTGTGTTGCCCGTGGATCCCCTGACCATCATTCAAGGCACCCCAGGGTGCCATGGCTCACTGGTTGAAAACCACTGCCATGCACAAAAGCAGGCACAGCCCAATCTAACCATCTGAGCAACTGGAATGCAACCAGTCTCAGAATCCTGCTCTTCTAACTATCTGGAAGCTTTCCATAGACTTTTGTTTTTTGTGGGGGTTTTTTGTGGGGGTTCCCCAGCCACTCTGGGCGGCTTCCAACAAAACATTAAAATACAATAACCTACTAAACATTAAAAGCTTCCCTAAACAGGGCTGCCTTCAGATGTCTTCTAAAAGTTTGGTAGTTGTTTTTCTCTTTGACATCTGGTGGGAGGGCGTTCCACAGGGCGGGTGCCACTACCGAGAAGGCCCTCTGCCTGGTTCCCTGTAACTTGGCTTCTCGCAGCGAGGGAACCGCCAGAAGGCCCTCAGTGCTGGACCTCAGTGTCCAGGTAGAATGATGGGGGTGGAGACGCTCCTTCAGGTATACTGGACCGAGGCCGTTTAGGGCTTTAAAGGTCAGCACCAACACTTTGAATTGTGCTCGGAAACGTACTGGGAGCCAGTGTAGGTCTTTCAACACCAGTGTTATATGGTCTCGGCGGCCGCTCCCAGTCACCAGTCTAGCTGCCGCATTCTGGATTAGTTGTTACGTTAGATTGCTATAGACTGGCTTGAGGATGAAGTTAGAAGACACAACTAGTTGATGCCTTTTACGCTATGCACTGGAGGAAGCAATCCTGCAAGGAAAATACAGCCCCAGAAGCCCTTTTCGGTAACCTGGAACCCCACAAAAATACCTAGAAGAATCCTTCATGCCCGTGGGTGGGTTTCAGTGTTGCGTTCTTCCAATTGTTCTTTCTGCGCAAGCGTTTGAGATTGCCAGATGGAATGATTCCCCTCTCCTCCCCCCGTGTGCTGCTATGGGGGTTCTCCCAACACACACACCCAAGTCAATTTGTGGGGCCGTAGGGGAGGCGAGGGGGAAAACCCCATTGGGCAAGCAGAAGTCCTTGCACTGCAATTCCACCGATGGGGCTCACATTAGGTGAATCCCACCCCAAGTCATGAAGAGGAAGCAACAGCTCAGCAAGCTACTGGGCAGTTCTGTAGTTCTATGGTTCTAGCAAACTGCAGTTCAACATTCACATCCAGCAAGGTTGGAGAATAAATGGCGCTTGCTACACTTCATGGTGGGATGCGGGTGGTGCTGTGGGTTAAACCACAGAACCTAGGACTTGCCAATCAGAAGGTCGGCGGTTCGAATCCCCGCGACGGGGTGAGCTCCCGTTGCTTGGTCCCAGCTCCTGCCAACCTAGCAGTTTGAAAGCACGCCAGTGGAAGTAGATAAATAGGTACCGCTCCAGCAGGAAGGTAAATGGCATTTCCGTGTGCTGCTCTGGTTCACCAGAAGCGGCTTAGTCATGCTGGCCACATGACCTGAAAGCTGTACGCCGGCTCCCTCAGCCATTAAAGCGAGATAAGCGCCGCAACCCCAGAGTCAGCCATGACTGGACCTAATGGTCAGGGGTCCCTTTACGTTTACTTTACACTTCATGACTACACAACAAGCCCAGCTCTGAACCAGTGTCGATCTTGGTTCTCCTCTCCCACAGTTCCTGAAGCAAGGAACCCTATTTCTGTGATAGCCTTGCTAGAGACAGAAGCTGCTTTTGACACATTGCATGCACATTCTCACATGCTGTATACTCAGAAACCTTTCACTGAATAACCCATGTGAACATAGGGGGGGAAATTATACTGAGTCAGAACACTGGTCCATCTAATCTTATACGGTTTCATCTCACTGATCATGGCTCTTCATGACCTCAATCAGGAGTCTCTCTGTCCTGCTATCTGAGAACCTTTTAACTCAAGATATAAAAGACTGAACCTTCCACAAGCAAAGTTTATATTATATCACTGAATCCTGGCAGCAATAAACCCACCCAGATTAGTAAACAATCTAATATACTCATTTCTGCTGAGCAATTTCACTCAAGAGAACACATTTTGTATACTATTTTCACTAATCTACACATTAATGTGCCCACTTGTGTCCACTAGACATTAATGTGCCCATTGTTGTACATGCTACTCACCTGGAGAACCGCACTGCAAAATTCAGAGAAGTGTACATTTAAAGGGGACAACTGTGTTTCGGTTCGTGTAGTGTTTCAGAAAGTGTGAATTGCGCCAGCTTGCCTTAAACAGGAACTCAAATTTCTCCCCATCTCTAGCATCAATTCATACCACTTGAATTCCATTATGAAAACAACAAGGATGCCATCTTACCTGTTGAAGCCACGCCCTGTGGTAGACAACCTCAAACTCCAGAAGGACTTTGGCCACCCTGTTGTAGTTGTGGATTATGGACTTGGCTTCTGCTGTCTGCAGAACGAGGGGGTGCTTCTGGAAGAGATCCATGGGTTCCTGGATCCTGTGGAACAGCTGCCGAGCCCACAAGATCTTACCAGCCACGGGAGGAAGGTTGCGCCCCAGCGGTGGGTCGTTCTTTTGCTTGGAGTACAGCTTAGAGACCATCTCAATGTCGTGGCCATAGTTTTGAAGGATTATCTTGTATTTCTCATCAATGCCGAGGTTAGGAATTCCTAGTCTGCAAAGAGAAAGCATCACCATCAGGAGTTAGTTCATCGGTTTCTCTTCATAGAATCATAGGACAAGGTTGCATACCAAGGCACTGTCTTGCCAAATACAAGGTGGTTCTTACACCATCAAAACTTAACACAAGAAGGAGGGAGGGGAAAGGAACAGAGGCAAGAAGGGTAAGCATATTAGAATTACTACCTCCTCAATATACAATTGGTCTTCCGGTTGGGTTTTCTCATACTGGCACCCAAGCCACAAAGTTCCCAGGAGAACAATAAAGCACACTGACATGAAGTATTTTGGTTTATGGGTTCAATTAGGCCACAAATTTATTGATTACAGATGTAAGCGGTTTGGTTTCGGCATTGGGGTGAAGCTAGGCTATATCTTGAATCCTGCCCATCTGCAAGGAGTCCACTTAAGGTTAAACTACCAATAGGAGGCACCCTATGACTTACATCACATAGGGGCACCCCAAGGAGTCCCCGTAGGGGCTGTGACATGGCCCTAGCTCACATCCAGGCTTCAAAAAAGAATTCACACCCCGAATCCCTTTAACAGGATACCTTTACTGAGGAGGAGCAGGCGAAGGCTACAACCTCCCCTCCATCCAAGCAAAGGCTTAAAAAAGCTAAAGGACCCCTGACAGTTAAGTCCAGTTGCACTTTACAGGCCAAGGGAGCCGCCGTTTGTCACAGACAGTTTTTCCGGGTCATGTGGCCAGCATGACTAAGCTGCTTCTGGCACAATGGAACACCGAAACCAGAGCAGCACATGGAAACACCGTTTACCTTCCCGCCAGAGCAGTACCTATTTATCTACTTGCAGTTTTGGGCGTGCTTTCGAACTGCTAGGTTGGCAGGAGCTGGGACCAAGCAACGGCAGCTCACCCCATCGCAGGGATTTGAACCGTCGACCTTCTGATCGGCAAGCCCAAGAGGCCCAGTGGTTTAGACCACAGTGCCACCCCCGTCCCCAAAAACAAAGGCTTACCCAATGCCTAACTGCCACTCGAGCCCAACGCCCACCCTGAGAGCTGATTGGCTGAGGAAGTCCCACAGGGGGCAGACTCTAACAACAATGACAAGAGGCGGCATCCTTCTGCCCCCTTGGCCAGTAAACCGTTGAGACCCGACTCCCTGGCCACAACGCTGCCTACCAGGAAAGGTGAGCGGACTTCACAAAAGAAGTCTTATCAGTGGAAGCCCTACACAAGGACTTTTGCTTGTGATGGGACTTTCCTTCCTCTCCACCCCCGTGAACCCCCCAAAATTGACTCCAGGGAGCACAGGAGAACCCTCAGAACAGCTTACAGGGCAAGGAGGGGGTCATTCCCTCCGGCAAGCTGAAATGTTTGGGTAGACAGGACATTTGTCCTAGCATGACATTGCATTCCACCTACAGAGTTGGAAGAGACCACAAAGGCCATATAGACTCTAGATGATAAACTCATACGCCATGGGAATTCACATTCTTTTATCTGTGAGCAACACTTTGAAAAATTAATTCAATAATAAAGGGTGGAAGGGTTACAGAAGTACTGGTAGCTTCACATTGAATGATTATAGGTAATCATCTTTACCTTTCGAACTTTGTCAGCATACTAAGGGCTCTTTCGGTGTTTGTAATCTTTTCAAAGGTAATATCCATAAATGCCTGTAATTGTTGCTGCAGGAGGAAAATATGAGGATGGAAGATGTTTATTAATTATATTCTAAATTAACTATCACAACCAAAGGACCGCCTCTTTCCGTATGAACCTACCCAGTCCCTGAGATCATCTTCTGAGGCCCTCCTTCGTGTGCCTCCTCCTTGAGAGGTCTAGAGGGTGGCAACACGAGAACGGGGCCTTTTCTGCAGTGGCTCCCCGTCTGTGAAATGCTCTCCCTGGGGAAGTTTGCCCAGTGCCTTCATTATACACCTTTAGGCACCAAGCAAAAACATTCCATTTTAGCTAGGCCTTTGACTGATTTGCTTGACATCCTAGGCCCTTTTAAAATGTGGGGGTTTGTGGGGGGTGTTATTGGGTTGTTGTTATTGTTTTGATTATGTATTTAATGGTTTTGTATTTTGATTTTGTTCTGTGAACCGCCCTGAGAGCTCCAGGTATAGGGTGGAATAATAATAATAATAATAATAATAATAATAATAATAATAATAACAATTAGTAGTAGTAGTAGTAGTAGTAGTAGTAGTAGTAGTAGTAGTTATGTAAAGGTAAAGGGACCCCTGACCATTAGGTCCAGTCGTGACCGACTCTGGGGTTGCGGCACTCATCTTGCTTTATTGGCTGAGGGAGCCGGCGTACAGCTTCTGGGTCATATGGCCAGCATGACTAAGCCGCTTCTGGCGAACCAGAGCAGCGCATGGAAACACCGTTTACCTTCCCGCCAGAGTGGTACCTATTTATCTACTTGCACTTTGACATGCTTTCAAACTGCTAGGTTGTCAGGAGCAGGGACTGAGCAACGGGAGCTCACCCCGTCGTGGGGATTCGAACTGCCGACCTTCTGGTCGGCAAGTCCTAGGCTCTGTGGTTTAACCCACAGCGCCACCTGCCTCCCATATGTAGTACATAGTAGTTATGTAGGGATGTATTTATTCTCAGTGACAAGGGTGATCAAGAAAAAAATTTGTGAGTATCAAACTTACATGAAGATCATCTGTTTGCTTGCAGAACTCTTCATAGTCTTGATCAAAATCAGTTTTCCTCTGATCTAAAAAGTTGTACTGCTTTTTCTTCATGGTGGCAACAATACTCTAAATATAATTGGGAGTGAATATTGTTATAAAGGAGCATTAATCTCATCCGCATAGGACTAAACATTTACTTTTTCTCCCCCAGTGCCCGACTAAAAATAAATCTTTCACATGGGGGTGATGGGGGGGGCCTACACAGCTTATATTTACAATAGTGTAGCTGATAATGCTAAGACGCAGGCAGCATTCATTAACTAGATAATAAAGTTTTGCACACACAAAAAAGGCTCAACCCAATGAGTTCTCAATTAAAAGCCACATTTCTTTCAAGGAAAATAAATACTCAAACATGCAAAAATGTGCAACACTTCTGTAGAACACACTCTGGTGCAATTATTTATTTTGACAAAGGATATATAGAAGTAGAAACATAGGAGTTGAAACACAACGTCCCAGTGTTCTTTCCTTTCATTCAAAGGCCTCCAGTGAGAAGCAAAAAAGCCGTATTCATAACCACAAATCACAGCATTAAAAACCCTGGCGCAAGTTACCTCCCATTGCTCCTGCATTCCCGTGGTCTGTACAAATGAAAGTACAATAAGATGTCTTACTACATTAATAGTCAGCAACTGCAAGGGGGTGAGAGGTCTCTAACGGATTTCTCGACAACCTCACCAAACTACAATTCCCAGGATTCTCAGGCAAAATCTATTACTGTTCAGCTGGTTGAAGACCAATATAAAATGTGCGGCAAGCGAAACACTAGATTTGGGTCTAAAACTCCCTATTTGGGTCTTCTTCTTCCCTTGGGTGGTGAACCATGCAATGCATCATGTTTTACTATGGGAGGAAATGGCCGAGAGCACCTTTATACAAATAACCAATTCCCATGTGAAAATCGGACAGAGCAGTGTTCCACAGCACCCTGAGGTGCTTTGAATGATGGTCAGGGGTGCTGTGGGCAAAATTGGCCTCTGCCGCTCTTTTTTCCCTCCCCTCCTCTGATGCCCTCTCACCATAGCTGTCAACTTACAGATTTGAAAATAAGGGGCCAGCAGCCTCAAAAATAAGGGATCAGCAGCCAAAATAAGGGATTTTCCAAGCACAGGTATGTTCAACTTCTGAGCCCCTCCAAGCCAAAGGCAGAAAGCCCAGCCAGCAGCCAAACAAAGCCTCAAGCGGTGGCTCCCACAGCGCAGCAACTCGGCAAAGGGGATGCAGCAAGGAAAACCACCGTCACCTCTCCGCTGGGAAGCGCTGAGCAAAGGCAAGTTCCCAGGCAATGCGGCCGATTTGATCGGCACAAGGCATGCAAGCTCCACCCACCAGTCGTTCTTAGACTCCTTATTGGGTGAGCAACGCAGCCAAGCAACACAGTTGGAGCCTCCCTCCTCCCTGGCTGGCAGGGAGGGAGGGAGAAGAGCTGCTTCCTTTGAAACCCAGGAAATTTAAGGGACATCATCAATAAGGGACAGCAGCGAGACACATGCTGGGATGAGGGAGTTTCCCGCCAAATAAGGGACGGTTGACAGCTATGCCTCTCGTGTTTCTGCCTCCCAAAGGCTTCCACAGTGGTTTGTTGCAGCGGCAGCCCTGGCTACAATGTGCTCCCCAAGTGAATGGTGCCTCTGGGGCTGGCCAGAGGGCATTGGTTGCCAGCCCTCGCTGTTGGGAATGGACAGACAAGTGGGAGGCCAGGCAAACAGGCTGACCTTTCTTGTGCTTGCTGTGTGCATGGCCTACCTGGCAGCCAGGTGCCTAGTGCTGAAGGGGAGCCTTTCCACCATGCAGGCAGGGCAGTGCCCACCACTGTCTCCCCAATCTTTGGCCAGTCTCTGTCAGGCCACTAAGGCTGGGGGCATCCTCTTCCCAGGCCCTTGTGGGGCAGTGTGCAGGGGCAAGATGGCGGCGCAAGCACTTGAAGCGGCTCGGCACTCCGAAGACCGGTATTCAATTGCCCAGAATGTTATTGGGCTCCAACTACCAAGCCTGGATGAGATCTTCACGTCTCGCACTTTGAAGAAGTCACACAATATCCTGAGAGATCCCACCCATCCCGCTCACAACTTCTTTGAACTGTTGCCTTCGGGCAGAAGATATAGGACAATGAAAACACGAACCACACACCTTCTGAATAGTTTCTATCCAAGAGCTCTGATTGCACTAAATAATGATCTCAGGGCCAGTTGCAAGAAATAGCAAGCAGGGAGTAGGAAGGAATGAGATAGGTTTTAGGTTATGTTATGCCTTTAATAGGTTATGTTATATTCTGGATTATGTTATGTTTTTATAGATTATGTCTGAATAGGATGAGAGTGTTGGAGATACGTGCAAATGTGTATGTGAACCCGGTCTTTGGGTGGGTGTTTGATTTTCGTTGTTGTGTATACTGTGTATATACGGACAATGACAATAAATTTATCATCCTAAATCATCATAAATCATCATAAATCACCTCTCTTTGGGGCAGACCAGGGTAGTGGCAGCTGCTGCCCAAAGGACTCCCAAGGAGACAGGAGAGGAGAGGAGGCCGAGGGAACCCCCCACAAGGGAGGGTGTTCAGAAAGGGGCAAGGGGCTGCCGGCTCGGCAGGCAAGGGGGGACAAAACTGGGCTCCTGAGCCCCACAGGGGTACCGCAGAAAGAATGCAGGTGGTCAAGGGAGCTGTGAACCCAAAAAGGTTGAAAGCCTCTGGACCAGAAGCAAAAGCTTATGCCTAGCATTAGGGAATTAATGCATGGAGAAATTTAGACAGGCTTAATGCCAGCTTCTGGCATACTTAGGCAAGTATATGGGTGCAGCGGTCCTGTCATGAGCATGACAGTGGTAGAAAGCTGGAAAATACGGCTCTATGGCACAAACGTCCTGGGCTTAGAGGGCTCGAAACCCACTATGATGATCAAGGAGAATCAGGTGGAAGTGAGGCAGGAAAGGCCTTCCCTTATCCTAACAGCATGCCCTATCTTATCGCCTTGACAAAATGCGACCTTATCCTAAAATGCATTTTTTCTTAAATTCTGTCCCTTAAGATGTACACCTGAGGATCTTCAGGTTTGTAGGTAGGGACAGTGCTTGGGGGGGGTGATGACAGCAACAACAACAATAATAATGATGATGATGATGATGATGATGATGTGCCGGTACTCGCATGTTGATGAAAATGCTGTGGGTGCCAGCACAAAATGGCTGCCTTGGGCAGCAATACAAAGAGCTGGCTGTAGTGTAGGAAATAGAGAGAGAGGGGGGGGGAGGGAGAGGGAGAGAGAGAGAGAGAGAGAGAGAGAGAGAGAGAGAGAGAGAGAGAGAGATGAGGTTGGGATCAACTAAAGGTAAAGGGACCCCTGACCGTTAGGTCCAGTCGCAAACGACTCTGGGGTTGCGGTGCTCATGTTGCTTTACTAGCCAAGAGAGTCGGTGTACAGCTTCCAGGTCATGTGGCCAGCATGACTAAGCCGCTTTCTGGTGAACCAGAGCAGTGCACGGAAACGCCATTTACCTTCCCGCCACAGCGGTACCTATTTATCTACTTGAACTTTGATGTGCTTTTGAACTGCTAGGTTGGCAGGAGCAAGGACCAAACAACGGGAGCTCACCCCGTTGCTGGTATTCAAACTGCCGACCTTCTGATCGGCAAGCCCTAGGCTCTGTGGTATAACCCACAGCACCACTGTGTCCAACTACAGATGACTAAATCCATTTAGGTTGGCGTTCTGCATACCTGGTATTTAGTGGCCATCACTTCTAGTCCTTCCATCTTGGAGTCTTGCAAAACTGAGTAGGTTGTGATGGTATCAAAGATGTGCATAATCTTAAGTAGGCGGCGGTGAAAGGTTTCAAATTTTCCAAAGATATACATCTCACTGAAATCAAACTGGCGCTCGGATGGACTCTGTTCCAGTTTTTGTTTGGTCTTGTGGAAACAGTTCTGGTACTCCTTAAGACCGTGAGCCAGGAAATAAATAAATAGATGGATAAATGGAATTGGGTGCCATGACAAAAATGACACAATTGTTTACGACACACATGATCAGCAGTATACAGTCATACCTCGAGTTGAATGTGCTTCGGGTTGAGCGTGTTCTAGTTGCGCTCCGCGGCAAACCAGAAGTAATGGAGCACGTTACTTCCAGGTTTCGCCGCTCGCGCATGTGCAGACGCTCAAAACGGCGTCATGCGCATGCATGAAAGCGGCAAAACGCGACCCGCGCACGCACCGTCGCGTCTTGCATTCCGTTCGGGATGCGAACTGGGCTCCGGAACGGATCCCGTTCGCAACCCGAGGTACCACTGTACTAGGTTGCTTTGATACAGTACACTGACTTTAGGTATTTCTTTGCATAAGTCAGAGAGGCTCTGAAAAAAATATATCCCTTGATGAAACACTACTATAACAGAATATTTCGCTATGTTTCTTGACAAATCCTTCACACTCTTCCTTATCCCCTCCATATCTTAAACCTTGATTGTAGAATTTGTCATTGATTCATTGTTATATATTATACCAGGGTAGCTAACCTGCTGCCTGTGAGCCACATCTGTCACCACTAGAGGTTTTTTGTGCCATCCCAACAATTCCACATTTTTTAAAAGTGTTTTCTTTTAATATTGGTTGCATCCAGCCTTGATGCCAAAATATTTTTGTATGTTAGTATTTCATGCACCCGATGCTGCAGATGTGATTGGTGTAATTCACACGCCTGTCTGGGAGACCGTGAGAACAGAAGACAGCCTTATCTCTCTTCCATTGTGTGTACTGTCGGACTGTACTTTTGCTTTTACTTCGTTCTGTTCTCTCTCAGAGCTTTTGAGAGAGGACGCCATCATTCTTTGTCTGTACATAGTGTGTAAAGAAATACGTAGTTTAGCTCTACGATGTCTCACGCTTCTTGCTGTGTAATGCTAAAAGACTAGTGTGCATATACCATCTGGTATATGTCGCTGAGCGCACTGGAGAAGAAGGGAAATGCCTTTTCCAGAACTGCGCATACCAGAGGATGCTCGGACAGCGGGGGCTGCAGGAGCACCTCAGGGTGTTTTTCCAACATTGGTAGCAGAGGATGGTTCCGAGACTTCGCCCTCTGGAGAGGTGACACCGGTTCTGCGTCCAGGGGGAACCTGCTGGTCGGCACAGAATCGTGGAGTTCAGAATGAAGCTGAACTGAGCCAGGAAAGCAGCCTGCATTCCAGACCTGCTACTGGAGCGGAGGAGCTGTAAGTACTTTGATTTATGAGGTAATAAAATCCTCGGGGAAGCGAGCACCGTATGTTTGATGTGCTGCTTTCATATTTTTTAAAAGAAAGCATGCTGGCTGCTTCTGTAAGTTCCCCCACTGTTGTACTGCGATATCTAAAGTTTTTCTGTGCTCCTCTGAGCCCCCACCTCACATTTTAAACTATTCTTATTCTTATTAGGTTTATATTCTGCCCTTTATCCAAAGATCCCAACATTAAAAGAACATAATTTACGCAGCATAATAATAAAAGCATGATACAGAGTATAATAATAGCATAATAATAAAATAATCCTAATAACAGCCTCCGCCCCCACATTTAACAGGCCAGACTATTTAATGTCCAAAGTCCTGGAGAAAGAGGAATGTGTTTGCCTGGCGCCTAAAGACATGTGTAATGTTTCCAAGAGGTTGCTCGAGAGCAAGCAGGCAAATATCTCCCTGCTTGGCTGTGAAGCCTTGCTTTTGCTGCCAAAATAAACCTTATCTGTCCGGAGCGCCACTCTCCCGTGGCTAACTCAATCGCTGGCAGAATCCGTGAGTGGGCAGTTCCTAAACTTTCCCCAGCAAAGCAGCTTCTTGACGCCCAGTCTGCGCCTCCCCTCTCTGCGCGGAGGCTTTCTGCGCAAGGAGGGCATGGGTAACGGAGGACCCCTCTCCTCCCCGCTTTGCCCAGGCAAGTTGTCCTGGCACCGCCTCGCCTCTTCCGACTCCTGCAGCTCCTCTCCACTGGAGGCGTGTTTACTCACCTCCGTTGAAGAGGAGCTGCTTCTCTCTATAATCCATTCGGCTTTTCCTCTCTCCCTCCTGAACCAATGGCAGTTCCCTGACAACATGCAATGATGGAACCAAGCGGGTCTCTCTGGGGAGAGGATAATGAATAAGGAATGATTTAAAAATAGTGGGGAAATGTCAAATAGCCTTGAGAACTGCAGTACTCTCTACACCCACTTTAACCCTTCAGCCACACCCACTTTGACATGTGACCCATGCAGGGTCGACCATGGCTTATTGTAACGGTTAGCTACCCTGTCTTATACCACGTTCTAAGGTTACCTGCTTAAGTCGTATAGCGGCCTGTATTTTTTCCAGAACTACATCTTGCGGCTGATCCCAGATGGTTGCAGTGTTATTATTGGTGATATAAGCTTTGCAGGCAGTTATCATTTGATTTGTAACCTACAGGTAAAACAAGAAGCTTAGTCCCAGTCAGCTTTTTTTGTGAAATCAACAACTGTCTATCCCTGTTTCGGCTTGATCCAGGCCATGCATTTTGCTAAGCGTAAAAAGCAATCCATCTCCGGCTGCTCACAAATGTAAAGCAAAGAAACCTACAGGAGCTTATTTCTCATTAGCTCCCTTGATGCCTCCCCAAACTACTAGGAAAAAGAACACACAACAAGAGAAATTTCACATGATAAGCATCGTGTGAAGCCATATCCCAAAAAATACATCTAGCTTCAGTAGGCTACCATGAAATAACATATCAACTTGAAAAATATGTCTAAGATTTATCAGTGACTCAACGGATCTCTATCCCAAAACTCAACGGATCCTAATTTTGGCAACTTAGCTTTCTACTTTGCATCTTTTTGCATTATTTCTTCATATGCTTCATTTTCTATTGAAAGAAAGCTCAATTATCCAATCATATGATTAACTATGGCTGTGTTTGCACATAATCCTAAACCACGATTGCTTTAACTATAGTTTGTTCAAGAAACCATGCGTTGTTTCACAGAAAAGCAAACAAGCCATAGCTTGTTTTTCAAAGCTTGGTTTCTTTTCCTGATGCTCTTGCCTTTTGCATCTGTATGCAAGACTGTTCGGTTCAGATATAACGCCATTGTTAAAACAAGTGAGGTTCAGAAACCAAGAGCAAGCCATGGTTTCACATCATGATGTGTTGCCAGAAATCAAACCATGGTTCAGACATTCAAAACACATACACTTTTGCTAAACAAGCCATGGTTTAGCATTCTAAGTCTTTTAATTGTTCACAATAGCCCAACTTCAGTTCCCAAGAAAAAGGAAATAATTCAGTACAGTCTTTGTACCTACTTTCACAAACAAAGACGTTATCTTCTCCGAGGTGTTATAATAGCGTGAGATACTGTGGATCATTTTGATAGCATGTATGAGTCCTGGAATAGCATCTACCATCGTCACCTGAAATGCCAACATGTCAGTAAGTGCAAATTCTTGTGTGTGTCATTTGGCCAAAGTGATCACTTAATAAGATTATTCAACATGGACCAAGAGAGGTTATCATTTTGAAGACACAGTGTCACATGCTATTAAAAATATAAGGTTAATATGCAAAAAATGTAATGTTTGTGTGCATTGTGTATGAAAAGATTTTGCAAAGAGAAGTTTGGATTAGGCAGTAGGTTAAACACTAGGTAAATTTGACAAGGAGAAACTGGAGATTTTCCATTTCACTGAGTATGATACTGTAACTGATTACTCATTTCTGGAGATGAAACTTGAGAACTCAGCATCACAGCAGGAGAAAAAGCCAGCAGCAGCAGCAGTAGGAACTTAGCCTGTTGAACAAGCAAGTTACTCTGGGAGCAGAGAAAGGAAATTATTGAACTGAATTAAGGACTTGAAATATACTCTGAGTCGAGAGTGGATTTCATGCTCTTTATTCAGCTCATAGTGGTGAGGAGGAATGAATGTCCCCTCAAAGTATCTGCTTTATATACATTATTTACACAATGGGCTGCATGTGATTGGCTAATTCCGGAATTCTCCTGTAGGCCAATCAGGTTGTGGATTCACTTGAATCTGGAGCTGGATTGGGTGGCTCCTGCAGACCAATCATACTGCTGCATTGTTCTAGGACCAATCAGACTGCTGCATTCTGAATCCTATTCAACTCAGTACATAACAGGACTTAAAGAAGACTGGGATCCATTACTAGTATGTTTAAGAGCAATGTTTTACTTTGCATTTTGTAAAGTTTATTTGTAACTATTGTAAGACTGTTTTCAGTAAAGCTTTGAAACCCATTCTTGTGGACAACAAATTCATTTTTCTACTCTGCACAAGGGATTTAGTTAGCAGTGACTCTATCTGCAAACAGTTTAATTAAATGTTAGGATTCACTATCATTCACTTGTGGCCTGGAAACTCCTTTGCTATACAGAAGCATATCTTTATAACAACGATTTGTTTTTTTAAAAACTTACAGGGTCACTGTTGTATAGAGGGTCACAACATTTCTCAAGCGTATACAGATACTTCACATTATCTTTGGCTTCATTTGCTGCATCTGTGATCCGAGTGTCCAGCTCTCGCCAACTCTTGGAAAATTAAAAATGCAAAAAAGATACTTTACTTTTTAAAAAAAACATGCCACTTTTTTTTAAAAAAGGGGGGGGATTTCTGAAATGCTTTTGCCCTCAACAAATAATGAACCGAAATCCCTGTCTCAGGTCAAAGAACCACAATAGCTCATCCTGTGAAAACAATAAGAAGCTGATTCAGACCAGCCTCCCTCAATTTAATTCTTTTCACATATTTTGAACTACAATCCCCATCATCTGCAACTCTTGGCCATGCAAGCTGAGACTGATAGGAGTTGTAGTCCAAACCATGAGGATGGCACCAGGTTCAGGAAAGCTGCTCTTATCAACATATATTTACCCCTCGCCTATGCGCTAGGAAATTGCCGCAGGTCAATTTGTACTTAGGGGTATAATTAGGGGTGCAATTTATTAGGGGTATAATAAGGCCAAGGATAAGGGACACGGGTGGTGCTGTGGGTTAAACTACAGAGCCTAGGACTTGCCGATCAGAAGGTCAGCGGTTCGAATCCCCGCGACGGGGTGAGCTCCCGTTGCTCAGTCCCTGCTCCTTCCAACCTAGCAGTTCGAAAGCACATCAAAGTTCAAGTAGATAAATAGGTACCACTCCAGCGGGAAGGTAAACGGTGTTTCCGTGCACTGCTCTGGTTTGCCAGAAGCGGATTAGTCATGCTGGCCACATGACCTGGAAGCTGTACGCCAGCTCCCTCGGCCAATAAAGCGAGTTGAGCGCTGCAACCACAGAGTCGTCAGCGACTAGACCTAATGGTCAGGGGTCCCTTTACCTTTAAGGCCAAGGATATATCATTCATTTTATTGTATCAAAATATATTTCAAGCACAAGGAACATTTAAGAAGCAAGTTAAAGCCTTTGTTTTTCAACAGGCATAATTTCCTGTGCTAATCTTCATGAATTGTACAGCAGTTTTATATACAGTGGTACCTCAGGTTACATACGCTTCAGGTTACAGACTCCGCTAACCCAGAAATAGTACCTCAGGTTAAGAACTTTGCTTCAGGATGAGAACAGAAATCGTGCTCCGGCGGCGCGGCAGTAGCAGGAGGCCCCATTAGCTAAAGTGGTGCTTCAGATTAAGAACAGTTTCAGGTTAAGAACGGACCTCCGGAACGAATTAAGTACTTAACCCGAGGTACCACTGTATATTTGTAGTAGTGCAATTGTTCTGTTACTGGAATGTTGTACATTATACTATCAGCTCTTTTACATTTTATAAGCTGAGCTGAAAGGCTCTCCCTGTGTGTTACTATATATACGTGTTATTTTTTATTGTTCTAGTTCTGAAATGTACATTTTATTATTAGCTGCCCTATGGGCTAACCCCAATTGAAAGGCTCAGTGCGTGTTGCTGTATACAAGTATTAATTTTATAGTATTTTATTGTTCTGTTTATGGAACATGGCAGATTTTATTATAAGCTGCCTTGTGAGCTTATTGGGTGGAAAATCTCTCTCTGTATGTGTGTTTGGAAACAAGTATCGCCTTTAAAGAAAAAGGAACGGGGTTCTAAATCTTACGAACACACCAGCAATTAACCCGCAGACTTGCCTTCAGAAGTTTTGATTTAGCAGCCGTAAGCACTCCAAGCACAGCCTTCACATCTGAGGTCTTCAGCTGGTCCACCAGGTAATTAAACTTGGACAGACGTTTCTTCCAGTGATCCAGCTCTGCTCGTGGCCCCAGATCATCTGCTTCCTTCCGCAGCTGGCTATTTTCCGCAATGACCTACAAAGTCACACAGGAGGTTATTATCAGGCGAATATGGGAAAAGCTAATTGCTCTCAGTGGACTGTGTGGAACCTGCTGGGCTTTCAATGTTAACATCTTGAATCTGGTTGGATGCTGAGTCTTAATGCTAAGCAAGCTAGGAAGAAACTGACGGTTTACTTGAGTAGTGCACTTTTCTCCTAATGAATTTCCATTAAAACTTCTGTCAGAAAGATACTAGCAGTCAGCAGTCAGCAAGGCCCTTAGTATCATAATGATGAGCTATAGGTTTGGGTTTTTTTAATAATACAGTGGTACCTCGGGTTAAGTACTTAATTTGTTCCAGAGGTCCCTACTTAACCTGAAACTGTTCTTAACCTAAAGCACCACTTTAGGTAATGGGGCCTCCTGCTGCTGCCGGGCCGCCGGAACACAATTTCTGTTCTCATCCTGAAGCAAAGTTCTTAACCTGAAGCACTATTTCTGGGTTAGCGAAGTCTGTAACCTGAAGCATATGTAACCTGAAGCATATGTAATCCAAGGTACCACTGTAATCATCACGATGTATAGTAAACTATTCACACCTGGAATGCTGTGCCCAATTCTAGACACCACAATTTAAGAAGGATGTTGAAAAGCTGGAATGTGTGCAGAGGAGGGCAACTAAGATGATCAAGGGTCTGGAAACCAAGCCTTATGAGGAACGGTTGAAGGAGCTGGGTATGTTTAGCCTGGAAAACAGGCGACTGAGAGGAGATATGATAGCCATCCTCAAATATTTTAAAGGGCTGTCACATGGAAGATGGCACAAGCTTGTTTTCTCCTGCTCTGGAAGGTAGGACTCAACCCAATGGCTTCAAGTTACAAGAAAGGAGATTCTGACTCAACTGGAAGAACTGTCTGACAGCAAGAGCTTTTCGACAATGGAACAGTCTCCCCTGAGAAGTTGTGGAGTCTCATTCCTTAGAGGTTTTTAGTAGATGTTGGTTGGCCGTCTGTTATGGGTGCTTTAGCTGAGATTCCTACATTCAGTATATCTGAAGGAGCGTCTCCACCTCCATCGTTCTGCCCGGACACTGAGGTCCAGCGCCGAGAGCCTTCTGGTGGTTCCCTCACTGCAAGAAGCCAAGTTACAGGGAACCAGGCAGAGGGCCTTCTCGGTAGTGGCACCCACCCTGTGGAAGGCCCTCCCACCAGATGTCAAAGAGAAGAACAACTACCAGACTTTTAGAAGACATCTGAAGGCAGCCCTGTTAAGGGAAGCTTTTAATGTTTGATACATTACTGTATTTTAATATTTTGTTGGAAGCCGCCCAGAGTGGCTGGGGAAGCCCAGCCAGATGGGCAGGGTGTAAATCATTAATAATAATAATAATAATAATAATAATAATAATAATAATTGCAGCGGGTTGGACTTGATGACCCTTGGGGTCTCTTCCAATTTTACAGTTGTAGGATTCTACGATTCATCGAAACATCACCTGTTCAATTTGCTTAATCCACACTTTCATGCAGGCCTCTATCCGTTCCAGAGTCTCCGTACTATTTGATGCCACCAGGTAATCTGCAGGTCCCTTGAGCGTTTTCAGATCATAGGTTTCACACTCCTTCAGATTCACCTAAGCAATATTTTAACCAGTTATTGTTCCATGTATACGTTCAGTAACCCATTCACCCAAGGAATTGTGGCTGTGCACAGACTAACCTCAAGGCTATCGTCTCTGCAACACGTAAGACCCAGTCACTTTGAACTTCACACTGCCCTGCTCTAGACTTCAGCTGAATAAGGTGAGGTAAAGGTAAAGCACCCCTGGACGGTTAAGTCCAGTCAAAGACGACTATGAAAGCTCATTTCGCTTTCAGGCCAAGGGAGCTGGCCTTTGTCCACAGACAGCTTTCCGGGTCATGTGGCCAGCATGACTAAACCGCTTCTGGCACAATGGAACACTATGATGGAAGCCAGAGCACATGGAAACACCATTTACCTTCCCACCACAGTGGTACCTATTTATCTACTTGCACTGGCGTGTTTTCAAATGGCTAGGTTGGCAGGAGCTGGGACAGAGCAACAGAAGCTCACCCCGTCACGGGGATTCGAACCGCTGACCTTCTGATCGGCAAGCCCAAGAGGCTCAGAGGTTTAGACCAGAGCCACCCACCAAATAAACTGCATTAGCAGCATACCTCTGCTTCAGAATAACAATGGGCCGTTGCCCACGTGACCTGCTTATGAGCTTCCCTGAGGCATCTGGTTGGCCACTGCTGGACCAGACAGGCCTTTAGTCTGATGCCACAGGGCTGTTCTGACATTCTTAGCATATAATTTTCAAATGATGCTCCCAGTAAATGCTGGGACTGGACACTCAAGAAACCTTGGGAGCTTGTCCATTACTTAATTCAAAGAGTACAATACCATTGGTGCATACTTCACAATTATGTCCTGTTTTTATAATAATAATAAATTTTTTTTTATTTATATCCCGCCCTCCCCAGCCAAGGCCGGGCTCAGGGTGGCTAACAACAATAAAATAATACAACATTCTAAAATCATTTCATTAAAAAATTACTTCAAATCAAATTGATGGCAACCATTGGGCTAGAGTTCTGTGAAGATTGCCAAAGGAGGGAGTCAGGCTGTGCCCTGGCCAAAGGCCTGGTGGAACAGCTCTGTCTTGCAGGCCCTGTGGAAAGATGTCAAGTCCCGCAGGGCCCTAATCTCTTGTGGCGGAGCGTTCCACCAGATCGGAGCCACAGCCGAAAAAGCCCTGGCTCTGGTTGAGGCCAGCCTAACCTCTCTGTGGCCTGGGACCTCCAAGATGTTTTTGTTTGAAGATCGTAAGTTCCTCTGTGGGACATACCAGGAGAGGCGGTCCCGTAGGTACGAGGGTCCTAGGCCATATAGGGCTTTAAAGGTTACAACCAGCACCTTAAACCTGATCCTGTACTCCACTGGGAGCCAGTGCAGCTGGTATAGCACCGGGTGAATGTGATCTCGCAGCGAGGAAACCGTAAGGAGTCTTGCTGCGGCATTCTGCACCCGCTGGACTTTCTGGGTCAGTCTCAAGGGCAGCCCCACTTAGAGCAAGTTACAATAATCCAGTCTGGAGGTGACCGTCGTGTGGATCACAGTGGCTAGGTCAGGGCAAGAGAGGTAAGGAGCCAACTGCTTAGCATGGCAGAGATGAAAAAATGCCGCCTTTGTTATAGCTGCAATCTGCGCCTCCATGGAAAGGGAGGAGTCGAAGATTACACCCAAACTCTTAACGGACGGTGCTGGCACTAATTGCGCCCCCGCAAGAGATGGGAGTTGCCCCCTTGATCCCATATCGTCCCGACCCAGCCAAAGGACCTCTGTCTTCGAAAGATTTAACTTCAACCGGCTCCCACGTAACCATCCAGCCACAGCTTCCAAACATCTGGTCAGTGTGTCTGGGGCCTAGTCAGGATGGCCATCCATCAACAGATAGAGTTGGGTGTCATCAGCATACTGATGGCAACCCAACCCAAAACTCCGGACAAGCTGGGCAAGGGGGCGCATAAAAACCTATGCACCTTGCTCAGCTCATATTCTTCTAATACAAAAAGAAGAAAGATTACCTTCTCCATCAGGCTCTGCTGAGCCCCTGAAAGAACACTAACAAATCCCTCTAGAGAAGCAATGAAGTCCTGCTTGATGTTAGGCCCTTTCTGTGGTCCACTCGACTCTCCCCAGCCGTAGTTCATTGTCTTCAGAGCTGGGATGAAGATATCAGACAGCAACTGCTGGACACTGTTCAGTAAACCCCCATGAGCTGTATCCATCATGTTGAAAGCTACTTCCTGGCAACAAAACAACACATCACATTGTTAGCTTGGGGCTTATTATACTACTGAAAAAACACTGAGGACTGGAGCCTTGAATGAGGAGATCAAGCATGCAATCCCAGTCTGTTTTGCTTGATAAATGGCAAAGCACAAATCAAACTCAAGATGGACACAGGGCAGTTACCCTACATGCAATCATGCGTGCTTATGAATGCAACTAAAAAGCGGGATATACTCACGCGATTAATATTTTCCACAGTGATTGGTTTGGATGGGTTAGTTCTGATGAAGAAAACGCATATGCCGGTTAAAGCGACATCCTTGCCTTCTGTCACAAATAATTTAGGCCCTTTGCTCTTAGCCGAGTGAGGGATAGCTGCCGTAGAGCCTCCATGTCCTGGAACATTTCACGGGGGGGGACAGTATCAGTGCAACCAACTGAACACTATGCTCTGGTTATCTCCTACTTGGACTACTGCAATGCGCTGTACATGGGGCTACCTTTGAAGGTGACCCAGAAACTTCAACTAATCCAGAATGCAGCAGCTAGACTGGTGACTGGGAGTAGCTGCCGAGATCATATAACACCGGTCCTGAAAGACCTACATTGGCTCCCAGTATGTTTCCGAGCCCAATTCAAAGTGTTGGTGCTGACCTTTAAAGCCCTAAATGGCCTTGGCCCAGTATACCTGAAGGAGTGTCTCTACCTCCATCATTCAGGCCGAACACTGAGGTCCAGCTCTGAGGGCCTTCTGGCTGTTCCCTCACTGCGAGAAGTGAAGCTACAGGGAACCAGGCAGAGGGCCTTCTTGGTAGTGGCACTCACCCTGTGGAACGCCCTCCCATCAGATGTCAAGGAAATAAACAACTATCTGACTTTTAGAAGACATCTGAAGGCAGCTCTGTTTAGGGAAGCTTTTAATGTTCAATGTTTTATTGCTTTATTACTATTACTACTACTACTACTACTATTTGATGTTGAGCTTCAGACCATATTTTGTGCTCTCCTCTTTCACCCTCATTAAAAGGTTCTTTAATTCCGCCTCACTTTCTGCCATCAAGGTTGTGTCATCTGCATATCTGAGGTTATTGATATTTCAACAACCATTAGCAGGGTTTAATTCCCACTTGTAATGTAACAAATACTGTGGATAATATGGATGGATACATAATATAGATTATGGAATAATACTGCATTTGTAAATGTTGACAATAGGACCCATGAAGGAGATGGGGGAAAGTCTCAAGATTCAGAGCAATCTCTAGATATGGATATGCATTTGGATTGTTGTAAATTTATATTTGTGAAATCAGATAAAAATGATTTCAAAAAAATAAAATAACCTTTTAAAAAGCACATCCGGTGTGTGTAAAGAGCTGATGGGTTGTATCTTTGACTCCTAAAGAAGTATGGGCAATACTTTCCCTACCTGTTTCCATTGCTTCCATCTCTTGATAGTAGAACATGACGTGACGAAAGCCTCCAGCAATGAAGAATTTATCAATACGCTCTATCTGTTAAAAGTTCATCATTTGTAGTTAACAGTTCAAAGTTAAATGTATATCAGTGCCTTGCTACGAGACATAGCAAGAGCTAAATGTGTCCATGTGCCAGAATCTTTGCATGCACTTGCAGAGAGTAGGGAAATCAGGTCTTTCAACAACCTGCACATGCTTTCAACACCTTGGGGGCCTATCTGCTCTTTCCAGGCACGGGTCTGTGCTTAAAAGCTCTGTGCCCAAGCAGTTTATTTTATTTTATTTGCACTGGAGCTTTCTCTGCGAAAACCCACTCTTTAGTGCTCCATCGGAGCAAACATCATGTTTCCCACAAATTGCTGTTTCCTCCGATTGAGCTTTAAAGAGCGGGTTTTCACAGGGAAAGCTACGGGGTGAAAAAGAGCAGAGCAGAGGTTAGTGTGGACACAGCCGTGGAGCAAGCCGATCAGGCGCCTGGGGTGGCGCATGAGCCCTGTGCCCAGGAGTGGGGCTAGCCGGGGCAGGACATTCCGCAGGGCCTCCAAGGAGTCTGCCTGGCTCCTCCCACTCAGCCGCCCTACAGCTGAGGGGGAGGTGGCAGGTGGACCATTTGGGGCAGCGCAGAGCCTGCGGGCTTCCAAGCCACCACATCACTCCCAGGAGAAGAAGAAGAGGAAGAGTTTGGATTTGATATCCTGCTTTATCACTACCCGAAGGAGTCTCAAAGCAGCTAACATTCTCCTTTCCCTTCCTCCCCCACAACAAACACTCTGTGAGGTGAGTGAGGCTGAGAGACTTCAGAGAAGTGTGACTAGCCCAAGGTCACCCAGCAGCTGCATGTGGAGGAGCGGAGACGCGAACCCGGTTCCCCAGATTACGAGACTACCGCTCTTAACCACTACACCACACGGGTTCTCAGAGAGACGTGTGGCTCAGGCGCGCTGCAAGCCCTGCAATGACTGCCGCCCGGCATTTTGTCACCCCCCTCAATGGTGACACCCGGGTCAGACTGCCCCCCGCACTCCCCCTTCCTCCACCCCTGTGTGAACAAGCCCTGATAGTGTAGTTGAGTATGCTGAAGTTTTAAGCTCAT
The DNA here is from genome assembly GCF_964188315.1 of Podarcis muralis. NCBI lineage: Eukaryota > Metazoa > Chordata > Lepidosauria > Squamata > Lacertidae > Podarcis > Podarcis muralis. The sequence goes on along the minus strand of NC_135662.1, from coordinate 77,523,416 downwards.
TCCAGGCACAACTAACTGTAAACAGGTCAATGTTGCCCGATGGCATGTGACCAGGAAATCATTGGGGAGGTCAGAATTGCACTTCCCTGTGCTCTTGTGTGCTCTCATGGGAAGGAATCGTACCACAGGATCTCACAAGGAGAAGAAGACCTTAAAATAGTGGTTCTCAACCTGTGGGTCCCCAGATGTTGTTGGACTACAACTCCCATCATCCCTAAGCTCTGGCCTTGCTAGCTAGGAGTGATGGGAGTTGTGGTTCAACATCTGGGGACCCACAGGTTGAGAAAGGCTGCCTTAAAAAGGTCTTGCCCACAAGGGTTTGGGACTGTTTTGACACCCACTGTGCTGGTCCTGTGGGTTAACCATGTGGCGAGGTCAGAGTCCAGTCCAAGGTCGAGGGTGCAGTATGAAGGCAGTCCGTTAAAGCTGAAGCTGGGTCCAAGGCAGCGAGTCGGGTGAGGTCAGGAGCTCCAGCAGAAAAGCAGGACAGGGTCAGGCAGGAACTGGCTACCAACAATGTTGGGACTAGGGCTGGCTGGTTTTTATCTGCCCCGAGGCATAGGGCGGCCCCGGTCCACAGGTGACTCGCCTCTCCTGACCTGGAAGCGAGCACTCCTCCTGTGGGAACTTAGTTCTCTCTGCCCTGAGCCTCTGCAGCTCAGGAGAGGCTGGAGGGTTACCGGACCGAGAGGCAACCTCCTCTTCCCCTGCCGGGGCTGAGAGTAGAGCACCTGCAGGCAATGGGTCCTCCATCACCTCAGGAGCCAGAGCAGACTCAGCTGGTGCCTGCACCTGAGGATCCAGCACAGGTGAGGACCCTTCAGGCTCAAGCCCCAGCCCCGGCTCAGCTGGTTCTGGAGGCGGGGAATCCTGTGCAGGCTGGGATTCCTCAGGTTCAGCCTCCGAGTCCGAATCCCAGGCCATCACACCCAGGCTTCCCACTCACCCTTGGGTAAGGCCCTCACTCAGCTACTCAGGTCACTGGTTGATAGGATGTCAGGGACTGGCTGAATGAGGAAGAGCAGTGGGAGCCACCTGCCCAAGATAGTGACTTGGACTGTAGATCATGGTGGTGGGACTCTGAGGAGCAGTCTGGGGTGTGCTAGAAGCAGAAGGTTTGAGCAATCAAGGGGCGTCAGGAATAGGGCCTTCCAGGACAGGATTAGAGGCTGAAAGTCACAGTGTGATTGCCGACTCAGACAGAGAGCAGTCAGACATTGCCCTTGCTACACAACAGCAGGGCAGCCCCAGTCCTGCTGGCTCTCTTGCCAGACAAGCCCACAGGGAGAGCTCACCAAACTCAACACAGCTTTCGTCTGCTCGGGAGGAATCCAAAATGAGAGGCTAGGGTAGGGCTAGTGGTCAATTTTAGCAACGTCCCAGTTAAATTAATACAAGCCAGAGGACTCTACTGTGTTATTTTCTGTTAATAAAAAGCTAATTGCCATTTCATGCCTCCAGTTCCTTCCTGCTCTGTGGATGACCTGGGCTCACTTGACAACCTCAATTGGCACCTTAGAAATTATAGGTTTTTGAGAGTGGTGCAGAAGAGTCCTAATCCAAACTCCCCTTAAATGTAACAAAGCCACAGCCCCAAGGAGCCTCAGTTGGCCTGGGGTAGCCAGGGTATCTGGCTGGCTACAGCAAGCCATCCCTCTTGGAAACGGCTCTGTAGCTTTGTGACATCCTCACACTCACAATGTGATTTGTACCGAGGCATAAACTGCCGCCCTGGAATCCTAATAGGATGAAGGGTGATCTATAAATATTTTAAATTATGTTCCTGACTCACTGGGATCATCCGTTTCCAGGAAGATGACCCAGAACTGAGCAGGAGGAGAAGAGGAATGCCAAAGCATCAGCAGAGGCAATAAACTGGCGTACAAAACATCTGAAGGGATTTCTCGAAAACCATTTTGCTCCATTTACAGTGAAGCGAGTGAACATTTGGCGCACGCCAACTTGCATGTTCTTAAATGCATCCACAATCAACATGGCATTAAATCCTTTCCGCTCCCAGCAGGTTTCTGCCTTCTGAAGCTACATCCATTAGCCTACCTGATTTCCTTCAAGGATTGCATCTTCCACTTCAGCCTTCTCTAAATCCACGCAGGAAGCAACAATCGACAGGATATAATCATGCCTGCCATCCAGGTGAGCACGCTTGGCCTCTTTTTCCTCCTTCAGCTTTTGCTAGAAGGACAAAATTCCCATTAGTATCTTAGAGGGAACTTAGCGTTTCTTTCCGGGCCCTGCATTAGAAGCTCAAAAATTCCCGATGCTTGAAAAAGCAAAAACTCCATGTGATATTCTTGGGGGAGGGGGAAATCTCAGTGTTCACTGGGTAGGGCTGCAGTCATATGTAAGTGTCAGGGAACTGCCATCAGTGCTGGAGGGAGAGAGCAAGCTCCAGAGGGATCCCAGAGAGCGTCCCGGGAGTGGGAGAGGCAGCCCATCTTCTGGGGAAGAGAATCAGCGTAGCTCCAGTGGAGAAGGGGGGGAGATGGGGGAAACGGCGAGGCGGTCCCATGACTCCTTGCCTGGGACCAGCGGGGAGAGTAGGGGTCCTCCGTTGCCCACGCCCTCCTTGCGCAGAAGGCTTCCGCGCAGGGAGAGTAGGAGGAGACTGGGCGTCAAAGAGCTTCTTTGCTGGAAGAAGTTTAAGAAACGCCCACTGACGGATTCTGCCAGCGATTGAGACAGACACGGGTGAGTGGCTGTCCGGACAGGAAAGGTTCACTCAGGCAACCCAGCCAGGTGTTGGGACAGGCTTACGCACGAGCAACCCCTAGAACCATTACAGTAAGTTCCTTCGGATTCGTTCAACAGGAACTTTTCCCCAAGTATAAATGCGTTATATGTAAGGCTGCCTCTCAAGACGGTTCGGAAACTTCAGCTAATGCAGAATTCAGCAACCCGGTTGCTCACCGGAGCAAGACAGTTTGAGTATATTACACTGATCCTGGTCCGACTGCTCTGGCTACCAATTAGTTTCTGGGCCCAATTCAAAGTGCTGGTTTTCACCTATAAAGCCTTAAATAGCTTAGGACCGCAAGGACCATGTCTTTCCATATGAACCTACCCAGAACCTGAGATCATCTTCTGATGCCCGTCTTCATGCTCCTCCTCCTTGAGAGGTGCGGAGGATGGCAACACGAGAACGGGCCTTTTCTGCAGTGGCCCCCATCTGTGAAATGCTCTCTCCAGGGAAGTTCGCCTGGCGCCTTCATTATATACCTTTAGGTGCCAGGCAAAAACGTTCCTTTTTAACCAGGCCTTTGGCTGATCTATACCCTTTTAAAATGTGGCTTTTTTCTTGGGGGGGGGGCATGTTATTGGGTTGTTGTTTTTATGTTTTATGTTTTTATGTTGTTTTTATGTTGTGATCTTTTCTGTGAACCGCCCTGAGACCTCCGAGTATAGGGCGGTATATAAACTCAATTCATCATCATCATCATCATCATCATCACATCATGTATAGAATTGGGCTCTGAAGCTGTCAAGGGAGATAGGAATGCAGATGGACTCCAAATCCCCAGTGGTGGGAGAAGGGGGGTGGTCCACCCTGGGTTTCATCCCGGGGGGGGTAACATCGCCGTGCCGCCCCGCCCCCGGGACACTCACTACGGGCAGCACCCCCCTGAGATGCTTGACGATCACCGTGGGCGGCAGCCCCCTGGGACACTCGACGTGGGCGGCTCCCCCTACAGCAGCTAGCCACACCCCCACGGTGGCTAGCCATGCCCCTGCAGGAAGCTAGCCCCGCCCCTGGGTACACAGCATGTGTGCCGCACCAGGTGCTTGAGCAGCTAGCTCCACCTCTGCAAATCCCATCAGCCCCAGCCAGTATGGCCAATGGTCAGAGGTGATGTGTGTTGTAGTCCAACTACCTCATGGTGCAATGAATCAGTGTGTCTGGCTGTTAACTGGAAGGTTGGTGGTTCGAGCCCACCCAGGGACAGCTGTGGGCAGGATTCCTGCATTGTATTCCTGCAACCCTACAATTCTATACATCTGGAGGGGCACATAGGCTTTGCCACGTACCCACAGGAAGGGATTGGTTATGCACTGTTTTCCTGACAGCTGAGCGGACAGAATGATTTCTTCGTTTATTTCCAACGGATTCCAAAACACCTGCTTCTCCAAATGAGATCTAAGCGGGCTTTCGATTGTCGCCCAAATGAGCCATGCATCATTTGACTTCCTGAAAACGTCCTCGCCATGGGGTTGGGAAACAAAAGCCAATCATTTGATAAAAGCAACCTGAAAGATGGAGAGATCTCATTTCACCCGGGCAGCAAATTGCCTTCGACCATTTGACAATAGCAGCAGCTGCTGCCAGAGCTGCTAAGCAACAGGTTACCCAAGCTGCCGCAAACAAAACATTACAGAGGGGGTGTGCCAGTCTCTAATCTCAGGCTATCGTTTTCGGTCGTGGTCCAAGCTTCAGAAAGCCAATAGGAGTGACGCAGGGGGTGTCTTTGCATTCAAAAAAACATGAGGAAGGATATCACATTTAAGAACTAACATACTGTTCCCCTCAGTGGCTGGCAGGAATCCTGACAAAGCCCACAATCAGCAACATGAAAACAACAAAATTCTCTGTAGTTTTGGGGTTTACATTTAGTTACCATGGCTAGTAGACCTATTTCGCTTATAACAAAAGGAGGGAGGGCTGCAACTCGCCAATGAAGGTACTGAGACAAAAAGCAATCCATCACGAAATAAATAAGACTGCAATATCAGCTCATGAATCACAAGATACGGTATTATAAGGATTCCAATATACACAGCTCAATCCATCATCTACGTTAAATATCTGAAAACAAGCCATCATTCCATATCTAAAGACCTTCTAGAAGAGGCGGCGGTCTTTACGGCGGGGATTTTCCCCATTCAAAATACATAAATCACCAGAGCCCATAACGAGCGGAAGTTTAATTCATGAGGTAATAATAAAAAATTATGCACTAATAATGATCTGTCACTCTTCTCCAAATGGAAACAGGGAAAAGGATTAAAAAAAATAAGAGAAAGAGAAGAAGCTTCACACAAGAAAACAACCATCTATCTGTTCTCCAGGAACTTTTTACCTCATGTTAAAACAAGAAAGTTCTAAGCAATCCTGTGCTTTCTCTCTGTGTGCAATTGTTTATCATCTTTATTGTTTTGAATCAATAAAATGGTGATTTTGGGGTGTGGAAGGGTATCCTTTTGGATTCTGGATGTAGAAGGGGAGATTTAGAACTAAGAGGCCCAAAGGAGCATCCCTACCTTTTGTGATGCCCGTCTCCCACCCCAGCTACTGGTTTTTGAAGAATACAGGAGAAAATCACATGCCCATACTTCCACTTGCAGCTCATCCAGACCTGTGCTTTCCCCCCAGGAAAACCCAATCTTTACTGCTGAATTGGAGCAAACACCAACTGGGTTTTCTGCATATTGACATTTGCTCTGATTTAGCGCACATTTTCTTCAATTATTATTTTTATTTGGACCATTTATATACCCCTCGTAGTTAAACAAATCTCTTAAGCGGTTTACAGCATAGGTCTTAACTATCTTAAATAAACAGCAAATACCAAAACAAAAAAGAGAGAGAATGTCTACGTTCTATAAAACTTAACTAAATAGAGCATCAAAATAAACACGGCCACATAAAAATCAGCTGCAAAAAAAATGCAAGGAAAATCCATAGTAAAGGACTAAATCCAAGCATCCTCTAAAGATCAGGAAGCAAAATAATTAAAAATGGAAATGAGCTTAAAAGTATAAAATTCACCTTTTTTTAAAAAAACAAAACCTGAGTCACAATGAAGCAAAAGAAAATCAACTCATTATTCCCCACCACCATACATCAATCAATCAATCAATCAATCAATCATCCCATTAAATGCTGATTACTGATCATTCATTGCTCTCCTGTACTTTTCAGCATATTTCCCCCTCACTTTCCTTACTGCAAAGGATTCAGGGAGGGAAGTAGGTTTGTTGCCCAAGAGCACCGAATCCACTTGCATTGCACAACCAGAATTGGCTGGTATGCAATTCCCAGCCGCAAAACAGCGAGGGTCTCTGGCGCTTACCTTCAAAACTCTGCTGATGCTTTGCTTCCAAAGTTGTCTTTTCCCACTTCTGAACATTTTGCTAGCTAGAGTTCACTAACAGTTCATCAGAAGCCAGCATAGCTCAGAGTCCCTTAGTCGAAACTTTTGGGGCACGAGGATCCCGGGCAAAGATTAGGTGCCTTGAAAATTGGTTTAGATTCCTGAATGTGGCCAATGTTCACAGCTAAAACAGATTGTGAAGAGAACCTGGCCCACCCAGAGAAGCCACCAGGAGCTCTAGAACTCAGGAGTTTGAGCTGCTGAGACAAGCCCAACATAGGTGTGGTGTTGTTATGGTAGTGTTGACTTCTGAAACGACACCACCAAATTTGCATAGCAATCTTAGCTGTCCCTGTTCCAGTGCTCTCTCTTTTTTTACCACACTTCATCTTTGGTCTTGTTTGCTCTATGGATCTTGGGCAAACACTTTCCCCTTTCTTTCTTTCTTTCTTTCTTTCTTTCTTTCTTTCTTTCTTTCTTTCTTGTGCTCTGTGAGGCAAGACAGGTGAATGGCTGTCAAAAGATGTGAGACCTTACACTGGATTTAATTAATACAGCCACAAACAGAAGCCCAGTCTCTGACTCAGAGCTCCATGAGCGTTACTACGATCTCTGGCCATCTTGATCTGCGCTGCCCTGAAATCTAATATGGTGAAATGTGGTGGATAGTTGTTTTTAATCAATGAATAGTTCAGTCTTTCTTTTTTTAGGGGCGTGGCTCAGTCGTAGAGTCTCTGCTTTGCCTAAAGTCCCTTGTTCAATATATGGACTCTCTAGGGAGGGCTATCTCCACTTTGAGCACAATTCAAAGTGTTGGTGCTGACCTTTAAAGCCCTAAATGGCCTTGGCCCAGTATACCTGAAGGAGTGTCTCCACCCCCATCGTTCAGCCTGGACACTGAGATCCAGTGCCGAGGGCCTTCTGGCGGTTCCCTTGCTGTGAGAAGCCAAGTTACAGAGAACCAGGCAGAGGGCCTTCTCGGTAGTGGCATCCGCCCTGTGGAACGCCCTCCCACCAGATGTCAAAGAGAACAACAACTACCAGACTTTTAGAAGACATCTGAAGGCAGCCCTGTTTAGGGAAGCCTTTAATGTTTAATAGATTATTGTATTTTAATATTCTGTTGAAAGTCGCCCAGAGTGGCTGGGGAAACCCAGCCAGATGGGTGGGGTATAAATAAATTATTATTATTATTATTATTATTATTATTATTATTATTATTATTATTATTATTCCTTTTCTCAAGATGGTTTCTTCCCTCAGATTCTCGTCTCTCAGTCTGTTGCTTACCCCACATCATCTCATCTCTGGCCAGATGCCTCCCTGACCCGTTAGTTAGTTAGTTAGTTAGTTAGTTAGTTAGTTAGTCAGTTAGTTAATTTGTATCTCAGGGCGGTTCACAGCATAAAAATACAAAATGCAAATATCCCCACGTCCTGGGACTTCAGTCTGCCTCACAAAGCTATTCCCATTCCTAGTGACTGTGTGAAGTTTAAATACCAGCCAAACTGACAACTCTCTATCCTCACGGGAGATGGACATGAAACATTGACAGGTTTGTTCCCTGAGCTGTTGAAATGTTCATCAATGTTATATGCCATCACGCCAGCTTAACTGATCAGTGTCAGAGAAGCAAATGGCCTTGATGCATTTTGGGGGGATGAATTCCACGTTTCCCGTGTTCAGAGACTAGTTTTGCAAACATGGAAAAGAGAGAGCCAATAGCCCTTAAGTTTGGATATAAAATTAAATTGGTTCATGCTGTGCAGTGCTGTGATAATATTGTGCCAGGATGAACAGCTCATAGCAGCTAAAACCAGCTTTCGCTTTAAAACACACAGCCAGCAGGATGCCACCTACAAGGCTATGAGAAGGCACTTGAAAAGGGGTGAGTTTCTCTTGCCCTGCAAAATGCAGAAAAGCAATACTGTGGTGCCCCCCAGTGGCAAATACATTGTATTATGTAAGCTGCAGTATAAAGAAACAACTCACACACAGTTTAAGAAAATGGTTTAATATTCCTTTGTGACATGAAGATTACAGCTTATGTTTTCCATGAAAGTCAACAAGACTGTGCCAACACAAGAAAAAATCATTGCGCCCAGATATGTGGTGAAACATTCAGAATTTTTGCGCCTGGGCATATAGAATAGGTAAGTTGAAATAGCAGGCTGGGTGTAAACAACATCATACCATGGTAGTCCTGATCTTTCTCTAGGGACAAGATGCATCAAACTCCCAATTTATGCCCAGTTTAGAATCTCTCCCTCATTATAACTGGGAGAGCATATGGATTCTTCTTCTTTAAGACTGGAAATCAAGTCACACTCTCTGGCTGATTAATTGATCTAGATATCTAGATTCATCCCTTCATCAAAGGTCCGTATAGTAAAAGCTATGGTTTTCCCAGTAGTGATGTATGAAAGTGAAAGCTGGACCATAAAGAAGGCTGATCGCTGAAGAATTGATGCTTTTGAATTATGGTGCTGGAGGAGACTCTTGAGAGTCCCATGGACTGCAAGAAGATCAAACCTCTCCATTCTTAAGGAAATCAGCCCTGAGTGCTCACTGGAAGGACAGATCGTGAAGCTGAGGCTCCAATACTTTGGCCACCTCATGAGAAGAGAAGACTCCCTGGAAAAGACCCTAGTTTGGCAAAGATTGAGGGCACAAGGAGAAGGGGGCGAAAGAGGACAAGATGGTTGGACAGTGTTCTCAAAGCTACCAACTTGAGTTTGACCAAACTGCAGGAGGCAGTGGAAGACAGGAGTGCCTGGCGTGCTCTGGTCCATGGGGTCACGAAGAGTCGGACACGACTAAATGACTAAACAACAACAACAACAACAACAACAACAACTAGATTCATCACACTCTTGTCTCAAGGAGCTCAGAGCTATCTCCCACCCCTCACCCTCACAAAAACTCTGTGAGGTAGGTTAGACCAAGAATTGGTGGCTGGCTCCGTGTCACCAAGTAAGCTTTGTGGCTGAATGTGGGTTTGAACCCAGATGTCCTGGGTCTACTACTATTAATCCTTCCCTGACTTTGACTCCAGTTTATGTTCCTGCTGGTTTTCAGCATCGTCTCTCAACTCCTATATGATTCCGAGCAGAAGAACTGCACTGAGGGCCATTTCCGTGCCGAGTAATAAAAATTGTGGCCTCCTTCTGTCTCTCTAATTGAATTTATATATGTTCAGTTGCAAGGATGTCATGGGAGATTTCAACAATGGGCAAGATTCAAGGAGGTGAAAAGGATTGTGGACATGATGAGTGTGGACGTTTGATAACATTTGTGACAGGGTTTAAGAGTACTTATTGATTATTTCTTTAGGGTGGGATTCAGCTAATGAATCCTGTCAGCAGAAGCCCTGTGTGAGGGCTTAAACATCCAGCCTACCTTCCTTAACAAAAGGCAAACTGAAATTTAAATGTCTAGAAAACCATTTGTTATGTACTGAGTTGAATAGGATCCAAACTGCAGCAGTCTGATTGGTCCTAGAACAATAGGATCCAAAAGGCAGCAGTCTGATTGGTCCTAGAACAATAGGATTCAGAATGCAGCAGTCTGATTGGTCCTAGAACAATGCAGCAGTATGATTGGTTGGCAGGAACTACCCAATCATGCTCCAGATAGAAGTGAATCCACAACCTGATTGGCTTACAGTAGAATTCCGGAATTAGCCAATCATGTGCAGCCCATTGTGTAAATAATGTATATAAAGCAGATACTTTGAGGGGACATTCATTCATTCCTCCTCACCACTATGAGCTGAATAAAGAGCATGAAATCACTTTGCGACTCTGAGTATATTTCACCATTCTTCTTTTTCTTCTTTGGCGATCACTCGTGGCCAAGTAAGATTACCTTCCATGAACATGGTCTTATCAGTGAGTCCATAAGTGACTGTGGAGGTCAATTCTGGATCCAAAACCCTAAAATGTATTTTATATAATCAATTTTTTATCTGTATTTCTATTCTTTGTATATCGTGTTGTTGTTTTATTGATATGGCCAATGGCTGATGCAAATAAAGATTCATTGATTCATTCTGGATCCACACGTCCTTCAACAGTGGGGACATAGGTTTCTGGGCAGGAGTTGATCAAGGTGAGGGTTTGCCAAGCATGCCTTCCTCTTAACACATTTCTCCCTTTCGTCCTGAGTTTGAGCGTCTTCAAAACCCAAGACACCTTTGGTAAAGGCTGTTCTCCAACTGGAGCACTCACAGGCCAGTGTTTCCCAGTTGTCAGTGTTTATGCTACATTTTTAAAGATTTGCCTTAAGAGAGTCTTTAAACCTCTTTTCTTGACCACCAGCTTTCCATTTTTAAGTTTGGAATAGAGCAGTTGCTTTGGAAGATGATAATCAGGCATCCGCACAACATGACCAGTCCAACAAAGCTGATGTTGAAGAATCATCGCTTTGACAATGGTCATGTTTGCTTCATCCAATACACTGATTTTAGTTCGCCTGTCTTCCTAAGTGATGTGTAACATTTTTCAAAGACACTGTTGATGGAATCTTTCGAGGAGTTGGAGATGGCGTTTATAAGTTGTCCATGTTTCACAAGCATACAGTAAGGTTGGTAGTATGATAGCTTTGTAAACAATCATTCTGATTTCCCTGAGAGTGTCCCGGTCCTCAAACACTCTGTACTTCAATCGCAGAGCTCAGGTGCTGCTGGGTTGCTCCGATGAAAATAGGAAAATCCTATCCCACACCCTCCAACGTTTCTCTGATGAAAATAGGGACATTCTACCATACCCTCCAACATCTCTCCGATGAAAACAGGGATGTCCTAAGAAAAAGTGAGACATTCTGGGATAAAATCACAAATCAGGATAGCTTCTGTAAATTCAGAACTGTCCCTGGAAAATAGGGACACTTGAGAGGTCTGGAAGGCCCACCTAAAAGAAAACAGGGAGACAAATGTGCCTCCCTGCAACTCTATTATTCTATGGTTGGCAGATCCACATCGATGGCGCCATCACTGAAAAGGCCCTGTCTCTCGTGCCTGCCAATCTGATGGTGCCTGCTGGTGGCTTGCAAGCAAGCCCTCTGCAGCGAATCACAAGCCCCAGGCAGGTTCACACAGAGGCAAGCGGCACTTCAGACAAGCTCCTTGCAAACTATCTGGGGCTTTAAAAGGCCAACATTGGCCTTTTAAATTGAGCTCACAAGCAGTCAGGCAACCAGTGCAACTGATACAGAACGACTGTATCATTAATTATTTCATATGTTCCAAGGTTCAGCCATGGGACTGAATATCAGTTTCGGGGCTGAGCCCAGGCACAGATTCATCGCTGTTTCACCTGTGGTTTGTACTGGAGCTGATCTGAGTTCATCTGGAAATTAAAAGTTTCTCTAAAAGAAGAAGTACAGTTTCAAGGAGGAAAAAAAAGAGGCCACAAGAGCAACAGTATCTGAATCATAGAATCATAGAGTTGGAAGAGACCACAAGGGCCATCGAGTCCAACCCCCTGCCAAGCAGGAAGCACCATCAGAGCACTTCTGACATATGGTTGTCAAGCCTCTGCTTAAAGACCTCCAAAGAAGGAGACTCCACCACACTCCTTGGCAGCAAATTCCACTGTCAAACAGCTCTTACTGTCAGGAAGTTCTTCCTAATGTTTAGGTGGAATCTTCTTTCTTGTAGTTTGGATCCATTGCTCCGTGTCCGCTTCTCTGGAGCAGCAGAAAACAACCTTTCTCCCTCCTCTATGTGACATCCTTTTATATATTTGAACATGGCTATCATATCACCCCTTAACCTCCTCTTCTCCAGGCTAAACATGCCCAGCTCCCTTAGCCGTTCCTCATAAGGCAATGTTTCCAGGCCTTTGACCATTTTGGTTGCCCTCCTCTGGACACGTTCCAGTTTGTCAGTGTCCTTCTTGAACTGTGGTGCCCAGAACTGGACACAGTACTCCAGGTGAGGTCTGACCAGAGCAGAATACAGTGGCACTATTACTTCCCTTGATCTAGATGCTATACTCCTATTGATCTGCAAGAGGTCCTCCCCATTCCACTCCTACTTATACCAGTGGCCTTATATTTCATAGAATTCTAGTTAGAAGGGATCCTGTGGATCATCTAGTCCGACCCCCCACAATGCAGGAATCTGCAGCTGTCCTGTACATGGATCGAACCTGCAACCTTGGCGTTATCAGCACCGCACTCTAACAAACTGAGCTATCCAGCCTTCCACTATTTAACAGATGTTTCTCCACTGGCACCTGGAAATAGTGTGGAATAGGTCAAATACAGGATAGACTTTTACAGGCTGGAAGCTAGCACACTGAAACGGGTTCACAGTTAGCTGGGGAAACAGGGGGTACTTCAGAGCTCAACTGACCTCAGTGACATGAAAGTGAATGCCAGTAACAGATAATAATACATGCACCCTGGTTTAAAGGTAAAGGTAAAGAGACCCCTGACCATTAGGTCCAGTCGTGGCCAACTCTGGGGTTGCGGCGCTCATCTCGCTCTATTGGCTGAGGGAACCGGCGTACAGCTTCCGGGTCATGTGGCCAGCATGACTAAAACACATTTGGCCAGAATGCTCCTTCACATTACAGGTGGCTGAATCTTTGCATAAACAGTGCAAGAGAGGCCCAAGGCTCAAAGATCACTTTGCCTTGTCAACTATTAACCAGACTTGTTAACCTGCCGGCCCTTCCTCCAAGGAACCCGGCAATAATTTTCTCCGATAGCTTGGGCTAATGCAGGGGTCAGCAACCTTTTTCAGCCGTGGGCCGGCCTACCGTCCCTCAGATCATGTGGTGGGCCGGACTATTTGGGGGGGGGATGAACGAATTCCTATGCCCCACAAATAACCCAGAGATACATTTTAAATAAAAGCACACATTCTACTCATGTAAAAACATCAGGCAGGTCCCACAAATAACCCAGAGATGCGTTTTAAATAAATGGACACATTCTACTCATGTAAAAGCACACTGATTCCCGGATCATCCACAGACCAGATTGAGAAGGTGATTGGGCCACATCCAGCTCATGGGCCTTAGGTTGCCTACCCCTGGGCTAATGGATACTAGCTGGCTTTGCACCCAGCGAGTTTCATCGCCAAGAATCTAACACTCCAGCCGCCACACAATAGCAGCACCCCCTTTTCACATCTCTGGCACATAAGGAGAGAGAGAGAGAGAGAGAGAGAGAGAGAGAGAGAGAGAGAGGGAGGGAGGGAGAGACAGAGGGAGAGAGAGCATGCCACAGTTTACCATCTGCATGCCCAGATCTTCTAACATTAGAAGCTCTGGACTCATCATCTACGGTAACTATTGTGTCTGCTTGATCCCTTTTAACCAGAGCAGTCCGCATCCAAATTATATCGTCCTTACAATAGCTGGGTCAGGGCCAAAGGAAGCAGGCTCTTAAATGAGCAAGAAGCTGTTTTCGAAAGTAAATAATGTGCACACATATTCAGAGGTATTTGGCAACATCTAGCAGTCCCCCTGGCAGAAAAGGGTTGCTAGTCAGAAAATTGGCAAAGGAGATTGGAAACCACCAGCTCTGTCCCAAGATACAGAATGATGTACTAGGGATAGTTGGAGAACAGCCTTTACCAAAGGTGCCATGGAGTTTGAAGACACTCGAACTCAGAACACAAGGGAGAAAAGTGCTAAGAGGAAGGCACGCTTGGCAAATCCACACCGTGATCAACTCCTGCCCGTGAACCAACGTCCCCACTGTGAAAAGATGTGTGGATCCAGAATTGGCCCCCACAGTCACTTACGGACTCATTGTTAAAACCGTGTTTATGGAAGACAGTCTTACTCAGCTATGAGTGATCGTCAAAGAAGAAGAAGACTAGGGATAGTACACAGCTCAACTATAGACATCTGTGTTGTTTTTTTCAAAAAATGGTTCTTCTTCTGCTTTTAAGTAACTACAGACAACCTCTATCAAATGAATTTTTGGGAGGAGGCTTTCAAATCCCAAAGTATTATTTGCAAGCAAGTTTAAGAGATAGCGTCTCTCATTTTAAAAACCAAGCACTGTTTAAAAATTAGAGCTAGTAGAGTGGTCAGGTTATTGGAGCAGGGTTGGAGAGTGCCAGATTCAAACCCTATTCAGTCACAGAATCAGAGAATTGTAGAGTTGGAAGGGAACCCTGATGATCATCTAGTCCAACCCCCTGCAATGCAGGAATATGCAGCTGTACATACAAAATTGAACCTGCAACCTTGGCATTATCAGCTTCATGCTCTGACCGGCTGAGCTATCCAATTGGCAAAGAAGAGATCCTTTAGGGATTGAAACCCACAAGGCAAACACCACAGAACAGTTGCCTTACCACTGAGCCACAGCAGCAATCAATGGGAGTTCCTTCAGATGACCAACTTATTGAGCATTAATCCTGATTTGTTTGCACCAAGCTTATGCAGTGGTTAGACTACATCTGTTTGTGGGGTAATCATATAACAATGTGCATTCATCCTGTTTAAATTGCAGGGTGTTTACACATCTTTCCACAAATAATTTGTTCATTCCACACTTTTCAGGGCATTTCCCTGTCACTTTCCTAACTGCCAAAAGTCCATGTTGTGTGTGTGGTTCTGGTTTTAACTTGCGCTAGGGCAACGAAGCACTTTATTCCATAACTGTTAGCTGCACAAATCTAAACTTCTGGTATGAGCTTCAGTCCCTTCCACAAAATACTTGGCAGTCTTGTGGCAATCTGGGGCTCTTGATCTAGTCACTCACTCACTCATTCTCAGCTTGACCTAATTCAAAGGATTATTGTGATGCTTAAAAATAAAAAATAAGAAGTGGGGTGGAGGGAGAGAGACAGGGCCACTGTCTTGAGCTAACAGGGTTTCCCAAACTTGGGTGGCCAGCTCCTTTTTTGGACTATAACTCTCATAATCCCTAGCTAGCATGACCAGGGGTCAGGGGCGATGTCCAAAACCAGCTGGAGACATAAGTTTGGGAAACCCTAAGCTAGAAACTAGGACGTGGGTGGCGCTGTGGGTTAAACCACTGAGCCTTGGGCTTTCCGATCAGAAGGTTGGCGGTTCGAATCCCAGCAACGGGGTGAGCTCCCATTACTTGGTCCCTGCTCCTGCCAACCTAGCAGTTCGAAAGCACGTCAAAGTGCAAGTAGATAAATAGGTACCGCTCCGGTGGGAAGGTAAACAGCGTTTCTGTGCACTGCTCTGGTTCGCCAGAAGTGGCTTAGTCATGCTGGCCACATGACCCAGAAGCTGTACGCCGGTTCCCTCGGCCAATAAAGCGAGATGAGAGCCGCAACCCCAGAGTCGGCCAGAACTGGACCTAAGTGTCAGGGGTCCCTTTACCTTTAAGCTAGAAGAAAGGTTAGAGACAGAAATGAATACACTAAACTCTAAACTCCCCAAAGTTCCTACAAGCAGTAGGGAAAGATATGGCACACAGCAAAGGTAAACACCCTTAGGGAAATAGAGTGACCAAATTTGAAGACGCACTTGCCCTCAAAACAGGTAAGAGCTTCTCCTCACACGTTTCTGGGCAGATTGTGTGCATATGGGACTCTTCCCCAGCTGACATTGCCCGAAGGCAGTCAATATTCTTCAACCTTCTTCTCAAATGCCCATTTCTGTCTTTGCATGTTGTTTTCCAAGTCCCTCCCTCCCGCCCCCCACCTCCTTCCTTGTGAGTACATTTCGCAGCGAGGCAAAGTTTGTTCTCGCGCAGCAAAACAGCACCAACTCGGAAGAGGTATGCGGGAGAAGGAGTTTCTGCGGGTGCAGCTTCTGGCGCCCTGGCATGTCAAGCAGCAGCAAAAATAAAAAAATAAAATAAAAACCTCTTTCCCAGTTCTAATAACAAGAAGAAATCCCTACCCTACACGTCCACAGGTGCAGATTGCCACCCGGGAGGAGGGAGCTGTCCCCCCAGAAATCCCCTCTTTTTGCATGCTTTGTTAAAGACCCCGGAACAAACTCGGCTAGGAGATCCGGGCGCAGAAGCAGCTTCCCCGCCTCTGCGTCTCCAGGGTCCCCCTGGAAGGGTCTCCTTCGCGCAGCAAAAGCATCCCGGAGAGCGAGGAAGGACCAGCGCGAAGATTCTCACCTGCATCTCTTTGATGTTCTCCATCGGCGCGATGGGCTGAGTCGGTCTGGGATGCTGCGCTTGGGAGCCCAACTTGCTGGCGAGGGCGGCGGCCGACGTTTGGTGACCCCCTTCCCCCTTCTCCATCGCTGGCCTTGGAGAGAGAGAGAGAGAGAGAGAGAGCGCAAAGCGCCTCCTGCCGCTGCCCACTTGGCTGAAGCGCCAGCTACCCGGGCCTGTTTGCTGCCGCTGCTGTTTCCATGGTGAGCCTTGAATCCTCAGACACTTTGCAAGGCGGCGGCTGCTGCTGCTCTTTCTTGCTTCTCCCCCCAACCCGCTTTTCTTGGCCTGCCTCTGAGCTGCCCCTTCCCGAAACGTTCCTAGTAAATCCTCAAAAAAGGCCTGTCTATCAAGTGCAACCTTCTTTTTTAAATGCTGCTTGCACACCTCCCCAACAAAAACATGCAACCTTTCTCGATTTCTTATTATTCCTTTGCCTGCCTCTGAGCTTTTTCTCTCCTAACCAGGTTGCTGGAGAACCTACAGCCTGGGAAATGGCCTGTTTTGCCAAGTGCATCCATGTGTTTTATAGATTAGATAGATAGATAGATAGATAGATAAATGATAGATAGATAATTTTTATTAAATTTTCTGTTTGTTCACTATTTCAAATAATCATTTTACATTCTTAAGCTATCAAGAACTTCCCTTCTTCTCTTTCCATGGTTTATTTTACATACCATAAATCCCTGCATATTTTACAAAAACTATGCCATTCAGTATTCCATTATTGCATCTATCAAAACTTATTTACACTGTTTAATTTATCTTAATGCTGCCAGCATTTTCAGCTGTGCATAATTACAGTGGTACCTCGGGTTAAGTACGTAATTCGTTCTGGAGGTCCGTACTTAACCTGAAACTGTTCTTAACCTGAAGCACCACTTTAGCTAATGGGGCCTCCTGCTCCTGCCGCGCTGCCGGAGCACAATTTCTGTTCTCATCCTGAAGCAAAGTTCTTAACCTGAAGCACTATTTCTGGGTTAGCAGAGTCTTTAACCTGAAGCATATGTAACCTGAAGTGTATGTAACCCAAGGTCTTTCCCATATATTCAATAAACATCCAATCTTCTTTAAACGTATGTTCTCCTTATTCTCTTATTCTATACTGTGAAGTCTGCAAGTTCTGCATATTCTGTCAACTTATACCAAGCGCATCCATTGTTTCGTCCACAGACTTGCAAGAATTCCAGCTATGCGCGCGCAACATTTTCATGCTGCTTCTGGCCACCACTACAGCCCACCCCATTACAAATTTGCTTAGTAATGTCAATGAAATTTCAAAGTCCTAACCAACCCTTAGGAAGCTGCAGGTGGAGGCTTTGAACGCGACCGATCCACCGATCCCCGCCACCGCCACTGCCAGCTCTCCATGTACCTTCTGGCCTGGAACTGGAAATACAATCCAGCCAAGGCAAACTTTTCATTGATTAGTTGGGATCAAAAGCGTGTGTTTCAGTCTCTTTTGTTTTTTAAATCAATGCACACTTCACTGGGTTCTTCACTCTTCCCAGAAGGAAGGCGTGAGCCACAGAGTAGGAAGAAAGAGACAGGGAACTTGCATACCTCCTTTGGAAATCATAACATGCAAGATTCTTCAAAGCGCTGTCACCAGACAAAACAGAAAGCAGCACTGAAAAAGAAGATTTAGAAGCCTCTGGAATTTAATACTTCCCTCCTAACGTTTTTCATTTCAGCAGGATGAGGGTCCGCGTTGATTTGCTGAAGAATGAACACACAAACGCACACCACTGACACCAGGATTTGTGTGCGGAGCAGAGGATTTGGTGATGTGTTCCAGGCCATATTTTCAGGTCCTACGACTGATAACTTAACTGCCCCAGGGTAGATCTCTCCCTGTCAAGTGGCAAAACTGTGCATCAGGTGGAGATATCAGGTGTGATAGTCCAGCTAAGGATGACCTTACATCTGATGATATATTATGCCATAATAAATATATGGTAGCCATCTATCGTATTATTAATTATTATTAATATATTATGCCATAATAAATGTGTTTAATATAAACAGGATAAAATAAAATCGTTAATTTAGAAAAAGTTATAAACAACAATTTAAAACCTTTTTTATAAAAAGATCAACAATTGTCAGTAAAGCTCTTGATCTCAGGATTGTGGGTTCGAGCCCCATATTGGACAAAAAGATTCCTGCATTTGCAGGGGTTTGGACTAGATAACCGTCATGGTCCTTCAAACTGCACAATTCTATTATTCTAATAAGCTAAAAATCAGATGAGCACTCATGTAAACATTCTACAGGTCTTCATTGCCAGCCTATTTTGTGCCCTGGAAAAAGCTAGCTACTTGCATGCACGTGCACACACACACACACACACACACACACACATGCACACACACAAAAACACACCAACATTTGCTAATTTCAATTTTCAAAAACAGATGTCTTGCGGGGGGGAAATGAAAAGCACAAAACTTGAGACCGCTGCATTTATTTTAAATTGCAAGAATAAGTAAAGCAACAATGTTTGATTATCTTTCTCAAATACAAAACAAAATGTTTTAGTGCACCAATCATTTTGAATAGCCTTGTGAATGGTGATGTTTAAGTTTCTTGAAAATTTTAATTTCAGGCACATCAAAATCTCACTTTGTGTGCCTTTTCCCTTGCAATTCCTTCAGTTCAAGTGCTGTTGCTTGGGCATGTTAAAGATCTGTTGAACCAATGTGGGGGGAAACTAGTTGCTTTCAGACAACACTTAGCAGCATCATTAACTACAAAGTTTAATGAGTGTGCATTGCAGGGCCCCAAGAAGGCAAGTGGGTTGATGTCCAGGGCTCTCTTTTGTACACTACTCAAATTCCACTATGGGGTGCAGAGCTCATCTCTGCTTTCAGGCCGAGGGAGACGGTGTTTGTCCGCAGACAATTTCTGAGTCATGTGACTAGCATGACTAAATCACTTCTGGCACAACAGGACACTGTGACGGAAACCAGAGTGCATGGAAACGCCATTTACCTTCCGCCACAGCGGTACCTATTTATCTACTTGCACTGGTGTGCTTTCAAACTGCCAGGTTGGCAGGAGCTGGGACAAAGCAACAGGAGCTCACTCCATCACACAGATTCGAACTGTCGACCTTACGATCGGCAAGCTCAAGAGGCTTGGTGGTTTAGACCACAGCACCACCAACGTCCCTCTCTTGCGATAACCTCAGGCTCAGACATCTAATTATCTATTGTTTTGATCACACCAACATAATGTAAAATCATTGTCATTTGATCAAGGATTCTAACATATGGAATAGCTGCTGTATTGATGACAGCCAAGGGAGGAGCCTGATGGCGTTGATATTCCAATATGCTGATGTTAAAAGGTAAAGGACCCCTGGATGGTTAAGTCCAGTCAAAGGCGACTATGGGGTTGCAGCGCTCATCTCGCTTTCAGGCTGAGGGAGCTGGTGTTTGTCCACAGACAGCTTTCTGGGTCATGTGGCCAGCAGGACTAAACCGCTTCTGGCACAACGGGACACCATGACAGAAACCAGAGCACATGGAAATGCCATTTACGTTCCCGCCGCAGCGGTACCTATTTATCTACTTGCCCTAGCATGCTTTTGAACTGCTAGGTTGGCAGGAGCTAGGACAGAGCAATTGGAGCTTACCCCATCACGGGGATTCAAACTGCCCACCTTCCGATCAGCAAGCCCAAGAGGCTCAGAGGTTTAGACCACAGTTCCACCTGCGTCCCTCTCCTCTAGCCTGATAGAATGGTTGCAGCAGACTGCAATGACAAGGTAGACAATTTCAAGTCCAGGGAAGATCTATGCTTTTCAGCCTGCGGTGATACACCAGGCATTTGTCAGCACCTGTCAATCACAGTGCAAGCTCACTGAGGAAAACTAAGCCCTCTCACTCCAAAAATTATCTCTCTGCCCTTCTGTTCCAACAAGCATAGACACATCCAACACAGTGGCTCGGTGTTTCAAGGCAAGCTTCAGAGCCTCTGAAGGCAAGTTCATGCTACCTAGCAAACATTTGAGGATCCCTAAATTGTGCCTCTTAAAAGCCTGGTTCTCAGGTCCCTCTAGAATGGCAACAGAGCCAATGTGTTTTTAAAAAGCGGTGTTACAGAAGAAACTCTTAATTTCAGAGACTTTGCAGACTAACCACTAGAGGGAGAAGATCCCAGCAGGAGAGCAAACTAGCTATGTCACAATTCAATACCACAGTTTCTGATTTAGTGGCAATAGTAGCCCTTTTCTGCTGTTCTTTCAATGGGGGGGCAGGATTCTACTCACTGCCGCCTTTCCTGTGTTCATTGCAGGAAAGGAATAGAACCTACTTGTATACAACTATGCTTAAAAAGGTAAAAGTAAAAGGACCCCTGACCATTAGGTCCAGTCGCGGACAACTCTGGTGTTGCGGCGCTCATCTCGCTTTATTGGCCGTACAGTTTCTGGGTCATGTGGCCAGCATGACTAAGCCGCTTCTGGTGAACCAGAGCAGCACACAGAAATGCCGTTTACCTTCCTGCCGGAGCGGTACCTATTTATCTACTTGCACTTTGACGTGCTTTCTAACTGCTAGGTTGGCAGGAGCACGGACCAAACAACGGGAGATCACCCCGTCGCGGGGATTTGAACCGCCGACCTTCTGATCGGCAAGCCCTAGGCTCTGTGGCTTAGACCACAGGGCCACCCGCGTCCCTTCTTTCAGTTTAGTAATAAGATGTAATTCAGCAACTTCTCTTTCAAGTCTATTTCTGAAATTCTTTTGTAATAAAACAGCTGCTTTGAGATGTCCTGTATTGAATGTCCTGGGAGACTGAAGTGTTCTCCTACTGGTTTCTCTGTCTTGTGATTCCTGGTGTCAGATTTATTTTCATTTATCCTTCTGAGAAATACCCTACCCCACCCTCCCACTATATATAAGGGTCTGGTGACTTCTGTTTCATAGTATCTGAAGAAGTGTGCATGCACACGAAAGCTCATACCCAGAACAAACTTAGTTGGTCCCTGAGGTGCTACTGGACAATTTTTTTATTTTTTTATTTATTTCGACTACGTCAGACCAACACAGCTACCTACCTGAAGGTATGAGGCAGAATCAGATGGAAGACATGTGTTTGGAGATTATTGTACTTGGCCCAATTGAGGAGTAAAAGGTCTTGAGCACTGTTTTAAGGAGATGCCACAAATTCTTAAACATCATCGATGAGCCGAGGGGATGGCCTTGCCTTTGTTGCTTCCCTGATGTCCCTTGACAAGGAAGGCATGCTGTTAATGGCAGTCGCGTTAAACAGGAACAGGCCTGGAGAAGCGAAAGCTCCTCTGAAATGGAGCTCATAAACTGCTGATTTGCTTCATGGTTTTCCCCATATTCTGCATGACATTAACGCTGCGTGGAAGCTGCCAAGAGAAACCAGTGCTCAATAGCTACTCAAGCCTTTTTGAATTATAAATATATCAGTTCGTTTTTCAACTTGGACTGAGCTCATCCTGAAGGAACGAGACTCTTCTGCCTGGTCCAACACTGCCCTCAAGAGGCTTTTCCTCACCCTTATACCGTTTGGAATTTAAAGCCGTTCTGCTGAGATGTTTATGGGGAAGGCTGCTCAGACATGGATGTTAGATGGATGAAGTCGCTTTGAGAGCAGTTGTTGTTGTTGTTAATTAAATTTCTATACCGCCCTTCGTCCGAATATCACAGGGTGATTCACATCCTAGAAACACAAAAATACATATTAAAACAAAAACAAACCAATAGCTCCCCTCATATTCCTCTGCCCCTGTATGATTCATCCTAAAAATGAAATGATAGTACCTATTTTTATTTATTTATTATGTGGGCCCTTGCCTGCCACAGCCTCCTGGAGAGCCCTGCCCGCTGCTCCCTGTGCCTCAGAGCCCGCCATGTTTGCGGAGACAAGATACCTGTGGCTTTGGTGATGGGTCCTAATGCTCAGGTTCCTGTGAGCTGACCCCCATCCCCTCGTCATCCTCCATCGCCCCATCAATACTTCCTACACCAACTTCTCCTTCCCAATCCCCAGATTGCCCCAGTGTGCTCCAGTCCTAGCCAGGATGCTCTTCCTCCTCCCCATTGTCCTGCCAGTTTGTGACATAAGCCATGGTTTAGTGTTATAGGAACAAGTGTGCACACGCCTTGGCCCCATGCGCTGCCTCCTTTCCTCCTTAAAACACATAAGGATGAGATTGAGAGCTTTTGTTTCCACCTTAGAACTAAGCCCTTTTCCCTATGAATTGTGAGCTCTGGAAACAGTGGCTTGTCATAGTTAACAAACCAGGGTATCAAACTATGACGTGATCCTGTTTTGGCTACAAAAAAAACCACAGTTCCTTGAGTCTGGATATCGCAGGGAACAATGGTTAGTTCTAAAGTTGGATATTTTTGGTCTCCTCTTTACACAAATAAAGGGGATGGGTGGATTCATAATGCCAAGACTCATAGTGCGCAGAGATCAACTTTTTCAGCAGGGAGCCGGTCCACTGTACCCTCAAACCTTGTGGGGGGGCCGGACTATATTTACCTGTGTCTTGCGAGCAGCAGGGGCTGGCGGCGGCGGAGGGACAATGAACGGGACTCTGGAGAGGGGCTGCTTAAAATGGCAGCCGCTCAAGCGCTGCTGTTGCTGGCACCAACAAAGCCCAGCCCTTTTCCTCCTCTAGGCAGGGCATGGAGAAGCCAGAAGGAGGGAGGGAGGAGGCGCCGCCGTGTGAGGGAGAGGGAGGGAGAGGGAAAGACCGTGCAGGCTGGCAATCCATGCAGCAATTCCCAGACCATCCGCAGGCTGGATCCAGAAGGCAATTGGGCCTGATCCGGCCCACGGGCCTTAGTTTGCCTACCCATGTGCTAAACCATGTTATGTGCCAACCACAGCCTAAGGAGTTCTATGCAGTTGGTGGGTTGTTCATTAAACTACAAATAAGCTTGCTCACACCCACATAGTTCACCATAATATTGGCTCTTGAAGAGTTGCACTCCTGCCAACAAAAGTGGGTAGCAAAATCACATCAATATGCATCCTCAGTCTTTGTGTGAGGCACTGCTTCCCAATTCTAAAAATATAACTTAGCAAATTCCTATATGGCCTATGACTGGAACTGTTTGAGCTCCCTCCTTCCATCTAGAATGGAAGTAGCTGTTAGTAGCTGGTATACAGACAGAGGCTTATTAAATGATGCACTTTATTTCTTTGCCATGTATTTTATGCTGTTGGGAGATAAGCCAGTTTGAGAGATCCTCATGTGATACTGGAGTATTGGCTTATTTGAGAGATAGACCAGGTACTTTTCCCTTTTCTTTTCGTGTGTTTGGTACATTGCAAAAAGCGAGTGGTGCTAACATAAAATAATTTGATGGACAATTGCAACAGTATGCTTAAAAAAACAGAAAAAAACAGCAACTGGTTGTTGTACCTGCGATGAAGGTTTGAGCATCCCGAAAAAGATTCCTGTGGGACATTAACTCTTCAGACATACTGTGGGAAACTGCTTAACTCTATTAAATGGTGAAAATAGACAATGCACTATTTTGACAAGTAATTTCCTCCAGCGATCCCAGAACATCCATACAGCTTAGATAAGAATGCTACATTTCAGGCAGAAAGGACAGAATGATTGCTCCCGTATTCTTCATAACAAGGCAATCGGCAGTAGAATATCCACTCAATGACTGGAGCTATGCACCATGTTGGAGAGTCCATCACATGCCCCACATTTGCCACATTGAGGGCAAGGCGCTTTTCACAGTGAAAAACAAGGTGTCTTAATGTGACTACATTTCAAGTATGGTTGCAACAGTTCTATTATTAAAGGGTCCATTGGGGACCAACTCTGCATATTGCAGATACTGTGAAATATTCTCATCCTTCAGGCCACCGATGAGGCGGTCACGAAGCATGTTCCATGTTGCAGAACCGGGCGGCTTGGCGGAGAGAGGTCACAAACCCAGTTATGGTTTCCCCAGGGGCTTGCCGCTTTGTGTAGAAGGCATTTCGACGAGCCACCACTGAGGGCTGCAGCGAAAAGTGCCCCTTCAGCCGTTCCATTATTGTTTTGTATGGAATAGTAGCGACGTCTTCAGGCACAAGGAGACCCCGGGCGATTTCAAACGTCTCCTCTCCGCAGACGCTGAAGAATGTCGCCCTCTTCTTGGCGTCTTCTTCGTCGGTGACCCCTTTGGCTTCTAGGAGGGAGGTGAAACGGGAGGCGTACACTTCCCAGTCTCCGGATGCTGGGTTGAACGGCGAGAAGCTGCTGTTGGTTGCCATTTTGAGTTCCTTGGGGCCCGGAGCTGAAGCCTGGATGCATGGTGCGCGGCAGCGGTGCGGCAGGTGGCGGTGCTGCGGTGCTGTGTATGGCTGTCAGCTCAGCGGGATCCCACCTTCGTCGCCAGTGAAATATACTCAGAATCAAGTGTGGATTTCATGCTCTTTATTCAGCTCATAGTGGTGAGGAGGAATGAAAGTCCCCTTAAAGTATCTGCTTTATATACATTATTTACACAATGGGCTGCACGTGATTGGCTAATTCCGGAATTCCCCTGTAGGCCAATCAGGTTGTGGATTCACTTCCATCTGGAGCCGGATTGGGTGGCTCCTGCAGACCAATCAAACTGCTGCATTGTTCTAGGACCAATCAGACTGCTGCATGAATCCTATTGTTCTAGGACCAATCAGACTGCTGCATTTTGGATCCTATTCAACTCAGTACATAACATACTGTGATTATTAAATCACAGTAGAGGTGATTATTAAATAGCATCCAGAAAAGGAAAGACAAGGATATGTGGCTGCCAACCAGTCTTTCCACTCCACCTTTGCCTTGAACAGTGGCTCTATACAAAGTCCAGCTCCAATGTCCCTCCTTTCGCTTGTCTGTCACAGAGCTTATTACCAGGCCACAGGAGGCTGACTGGAAGAAGGGAACCATCAGCCCCTTAGAGACAAGGCCAGAGAAGAATTCTGTTTGGTTCACATTTTGAAGCAAACTGACCTAATTCACACCTCCCAGATGAAGACACGGATAAGAACATTATTATCCTCCAGATTTCACACGTCTCCAAATTTTGTGATGCAATTCTCAGCTGAAAAACATATCCAAATTGCCTGTTACATGCCGTACTGTTTTTGTTAAAACGAATAAAATGTTGCCTTTTTTTAATCAAAGAAAAAACATGCAAAAATGTGTTGTTGTTTTTAAAAAGCATGTTTTAGGATAAAATAAGGCTAGAAACGAACACACTGAAATAGAATGTGCAAATAATAATTGCTGTGTGCGTTTTAATAATCTGCAGGCAGGATAGAAGGAACTTATAAATGAATATATGTGGAATTGGTATGCAGACAAAGAAACCTGGGAACTATAGTTTCCATTCGTGTATCTCCACCTTCACACCTAGTTTCACACTGAGAACTGAGAAATCATTGATTGCATGTTCAGACCCAGAGACCTCCCCCCTAAATAAATTCACACATGACTCAAATTTTAATTTTGGGTTTTGGCAGAATTTAGGCCACAACTTTATTGATTACAGAATGTGAGTGGTTGCATAGGCTCTGGTTCAACTAGCTCCCTGCACCCTTGCAGGCAGTGACCCAGGGCACCAGCATAGGTCAGCCTAGGGTGAATACCTGGGTAGGCGAAAAGCCAAGAATAGACTATGTTCAACACCCAGATGCCCCCCTGGACTCAGGCACGGGCACAACCCCTCACAGGGTTGACCAAACCAGCTGAGTCCCTGGATTCCTTTAACGGAATACCCTTCACATAGGGATGACAAGACCGCTCTCCCATCCCTATCACCTGAACCAGTGCCTATCCGCCACACAAGCACCGTGGGAGCGCTCAGGGGCTGGAGCCCCTGTGGGGCAAAGCTCCATTAGAAGGAAGAGAAGGAGAAGGAAGGGCGGGGGAGAGGACAACTCAAAAAAGGGGGAAGAATAAAGAAAGCAGTAACGAAAAGGGGGAAAATAACGGAAAGAAATCACCAAGTCGATCCGTTGAAGGTAAATCTGTCGGCTGCACAGAGGACACACTGTTAGCTTGTTCCAAATGCACGAGCCGAAAGAGGAAGCGCTGGGTCACGTGCATAGGTATATATAGGTCCCTCAATCCATTTAGGCTGTGCCCCATTGGCCAGATTGAACCCAACATCGAGGGACCTACCAATCGGCTGACCAATCCAACCCACCCACAACACAGGGGGTTAGTCTCCAGGTCTCACTGCAACACGTGCCCTCTTTTAGAGAGGACACGGTTTTTGCTCATAATCATTGCTTAATTTGCCTTGGGTAACCTATATAGGGTATCTTTTCGTGCGTCTAGGATTGTGCAACTTGAAAGCTACGTCTTACAATTCCAAGGCTATAAGGATAGTAGTAAATTTGCTCATTGAGCAACTGAGCAAATTAAGGATGGTATGAAGTCACCATGGTTGCCTATCTCTCTTTCATAGCTGGTCTTTCTGAATAATGTGTAGCTAAGTTTTTCTCTTAACACCCCAAGTCTGTATGACTCTTTCTATAAGGGTGAAACCTTGGAAGGCTGGAATTCCATTGGCTGGCCGAGAGAGCAAACCCAAGCTTGATAGTCAGATGACTGAGCCCCTCCAGTCAGCGACAGCATTTTGACGAGAAGAACTACATAACAACGTGGTTTAATTTTTGTGGAGCCTAGAAGCTTATGAAAAAAGAAATGTACATATTCATCATGCGGGTGATGACTGTTCTGCTAGGTTAGGAAGCAGAAGTGAAATCGCCGTGTGCTCCCAATTTTACCTGATCAGAGATTATATTCATGAATTTTAAAATTCTGGCCGCTTTGCTGTTGCATTCCAGTGTTGAGTGTATAACCAAAGAGGCAAATTAAAAATGAATTGGAGCTTTCAGTTCCCCCTCCTGTGTAGCTATCCCAGGTGAATTCAAGTGGAAAAATGAATAAACCTCTATTTAATGAATGCTGATCTAGCATGGAACGCTTTAACAGTCTGGTGCCATTGGATGTTCGGATTTCTGTCCTATCCGCCCCCCCCCCTCGCCCCCAGCCCATGGGTTATAAAAGAGCCAGACTGCTGAAGTTCCCAAAACATTGCTTTGAAACCACGGCAGCTGCTTGACCTGAACATCCAATCCTACAGTGAATATTGTAAAGTAACAGACACGCACCGCTTCCCTTGGGAACACTGAACGCTGAAGGGAGTCATTGAAGACTTCCTCGCCAGAGTGGTGCTTTGTATTAGGCAGAATCAGATAGGAATGGAATGATAGAGACCCAAGCAGTAGACATGGTTATGGCCCTATTCATGTAGTACACATCTAAGTCGACCTTCAAGTTACAGTTTGGGAATTGGTTCCTCTACAGTAGAGACGCCCTGCAAGTAGAAAAGTAGAAAAGGAGCGCAGCAGGGAGACTGCTGTCTAACATGCTCACTCCCTGTAATTAGGCTCCTTTTATTTCATCTTGGCTTCCTTAGAATTCTCTTGTTGTTGTTTAGTCGTGTCCGACTCTTCGTGACCCCATGGACCAGAGCACGCCAGGCACTCCTGTCTTCCACTGCCTCCCGCAGTTTGGTCAAACTCATGCTGGTAGCTTTGAGAACACTATCCAACCATCTCGTCCTCTGTCGTCCCCTTCTCCTTGTGCCCTCAATCTTTCCCAACATCAGGGTCTTTTCCAGGGAGTCTTCTCTTCTCATGAGGTGGCCAAAGTATTGGAGTCTCAGCTTCAGGATCTGTCCTTCCAGTGAACACTCAGGGCTGATTTCCTTAAGAATGGATAGGTTTGATCTTCTTGCAGTCCATGCGACTCTCAAGAGTCTCCTCCAGCACCAGAATTCAAAAGCATCAATTCTTCGGTGATCAGCCTTCTTTATGAATTCTCTCAATTTGGTTAAAAATAAGCTAATTCCCCCCCCCCTTGAGAAGTGCACAATGGGGCAAAGTTGAATCACTCACATCATTTGGGGGCATGTACAGAGTTCCAGCCGAACTGAGCTACTCGGTAACACAATTCGCTCTGGGTAAGCAGCCTCTCTGTAATGAGTAGATCATGTCTCTCCATTCCCCAGAACGTGACAATAAAGCACTGATCATTTGGACAAGATTGTCAGACGCTAGGCTCTCTGCCATAGCATAGAGGCACAGATGACACATCAGTGTAATGACAAGAATTCACAGTAGACAACAAGAGGTTCTGCTAGAGGTTATAGGGCAGGGAGCTGCGGTCTTTGCAAATCTGGGTTTGAAATTACACTCTACTGGGTAACACCGAACCAGTAAGAAAGACTGCAAATTTAGAACTGTAGCTGAAACAAATTAAACAGTTTGTCGAAGCACAATGCTTGGTGCAGAGACAGTGGAGGAATTACAGTGTGACTAAATAATCTATCATTTCTATTATCTCTATTTTATTAAATAGGCATTCGAGTTACAATGTTTAGTCACACACTATGATTTCTCTACTGTATCTGCATTGAGCTTTCAGCTTCGATAAACTGTTTAATTTGTTTCAGTTACAATTTTGAATTTGTGATCTCTCTCACTGGTTCAGCTTTGTCCGTTTTGCAGTGTAATTTCAAACCCAAATACACACAAACCCAAATGTCAAAATACAGACTTCAAACACCATGGAAATATACAGTTGGGGACATGCAGATACCATGATGTTGGGACAGAGACAAACAACACCATTTCAGCCACATCCCTACTAAACATGTGGACCGGGGGGAAACCTCAAATCCTACTAAGGTGTTTATCTTATACCTATCTCATACTTATAATTAATTCCTAAATTTATATGCCACTTGATTGTTGTTGTTTTTAAAAAACAAACAAACCTCAAAGTGTGTTAGAAAAGGGTAAAACAATAATAAGTTAGAACAGAATTTTAAAACTCTTAAAGATGCATTGGTTTGAAATACCTGCAAAAGTCCCTACCTTTTTTTAAAAAAAGTTTTTTTATTTATACTTTTTAAATTTATACATTTCATTAGTATTACAATCAGTTTAACACTTCAAAGTTTGACTGCCTTCCCCCTCTTTCCGCGGTTCCTTAAATTTATTTTTTAACATCTTTTGTATATCCTATTTAACTTAATTTGCTCATTTATTCATCTTCTTTAAATATATACTCTTATAAAACTGCAGGTTATTACATTAATCTTGCTAATGTTTTTATCTGTTTAGTTTATCTGAAAATAGTCAGTAAACCATTTCCATTCTTTTATAAAAAGTATGTTATCTTGATTTCTTATTCTCCCTGTAAGTTTCGCCATTTCTGCATATTCCATAAGTTTTTGTATCCATTCTTCCTTTGCTGGGACTTCTGCTTCTTTCCAAAGGTAGTTCCTACCTACCCTCACACACGATGCAACTAGAGGTGAACCAAATTGGGATGGAAGTGGGGAGACATCTGATTAAAGACATATCTTGCTGAAAAATGTGGCCCCCAATTTGGGGGAGGGCGGGCTGTGGAACAGGACAAACATCTGCGTCCAATCAGATTGAGGACAAGAAACACTGCCCTTGGTCTGATTGGCTTTTGTCACCATGATATCATGAGTCGTCCATCTCAGCGGTGGCTGATGCCTATTGGGAGAGGGTGGAAAGCACTGGTAGGAAGACCAACAGAAGCTGTCACCGGATCCAGCTAATTCTGGTTTTCTCCCCATCCGTCTCTCTGCTGAGTTACAAGAGGGGAATGATGAGGCTAAAGAGAAGGAAGCTGATATGTAATTCCACTTCCTGAGCTGGTTGTAAGAAGGCAGGCTGAGGGCAGAGTTGAGATTGGTGGGGCAGTGCCCCATTCTCCTTAATGGGGTAGCCTTCACTGCTACAACTAGCTCAAAATTCCAAAATTAATGGTCTAATCCAATGGTAGTAAAGGTAAAGGTAAAGGGACCCCTGACCATTAGGTCCAGTCGTGACCGATTCTGGGGTTGCGGCGCTCATCTCGCTTTATTGGCCGAGGGAGCCGGCATACAGCTTCCGGGTCATGTGGCCAGCATGACTAAGCCGCTACTGGCGAACTAGAGCAGCACACAGAAATGCCATTTACCTTCCCACCAGAGCGGTACCTATTTATCTACTTGCACTTTGACGTGCTTTCGAACTGCTAGGTGGGCAGGAGCTGGGACTGAGCAACGGGAGCTCACCCCGTCGCGGGGATTCGAACCGCCGACCTTCTGATCAGCAAGTCCTAGGCTCTGTGGTTTAACCCACAGCGCCACCCACGTCCAATCCAATGGTCTTGATGTTTAAATAGCACACAAAAACAACCTTGCACCCAAAATGCATTTTTTTCTTTATTGCAGCTAACACCAGCTTGGCCACAACGGTGGGTTGTCTATTTGTGCCCTTGGGGAGCTGTATTCATCAACTGTACATGAGAATCAAGGCATTTTAGCAGATGGGCCTGTCTGAAGATATCCAGGAGGTTGCATGTGCACCAAACGTGGATGAATTCTGGCAGGATTCCTGCCAGAATTGGCCAAACAGCTGCCCATTCTTAATTTACACACTGGTGCTTTCATCAAACCCGGGGAGAGTCGCAAACACGACAGAAAAGTATTCCTGTAAAGAAGAGGAGAAACTGTCAATATGCGAGATCAGGGTTAGCAGTAGTGTTGCATCTTTTCGTAAACGGTTTTACAGGATATACATGTCAAGTTCATATATAATCTGTTCTTCAATATAAAAAAGCAACGAGATGGCTACATTAAATTAAAAGCACACACATTTGTTGACATGTCTTCTTGTGCCAATAATGAATAAAAGTAAGCAAATTCCCAAGTGATTCATTATTGCCTTCCATCTTTTGACTTAATATGGAGGCAATTTCAACAGGATGGCATTCAGGGAGTTTAAATTCCAGCATTTTATGTCGCTTACCGTGCAATATTATGCATATTTTCTCCGAAGTAAGTCCCACTGAATTCACTGAGACTTATTTCCAGTTGTGCGTAGGACTGCAGCCTTATTCTGGTCATGTAGGAAATAAATTCCTTAACATGAATGATGTAACTTTTATATGAGATAAAGTCAGGATAGCTACAGCAGATTGTGATTAGAGCAACAAAAACATGAGTGCATCTCAAGGATGCTTTATCACTGTTAACCTAAGAATGCTGGATCAGACTAATGGTTCATCTAACAGGGTAGGCAACCTAAGGCCCGGGGGCCGGATCCAGCCCAATCGCCTTCTAAATCCGGCCTGCAGATGGTCCGGGAATCAGCGTGTTTTTACAAGAGTAGAATGTGTGCTTTTATTTAAAATGCATCTCTGGGTTATTTGTGGGGCATAGGGATTCACTCATTACCCCCCCCCCAAAAAAAAATATAGTCCAGCCCACCACATGGTCTGAGGGACGGTGGACCGGCCCACAGCTGAAAAAGGTTGCTGACCCCTTAGAACAACCAGCCAGATGTTTTTGAAAAGTCCACTAACAACTTTCTCTGCTGTTTGTTCCCCATCAACCAGCATTCAGAGATGGTCTACCTCCAAACAGAGCTATTCAGTTTAGCCAACATGGTCAAAACCTGTTACAACATGAATTTATCTTCTGTAAAGCCATAAACCGGCAGCCAATCAGTACATATTTGGAGAGTGAATTCTGGGCATCAATTACATCTTTGTAGGGGGGGGGGGTGTACTTTCCCCCATCTGTCCTGAATCTACATACCAATGTATATTTGGGTGACCCTAAGTTGTAGGGTTATAAGGGGAGAAAAATATTTCTAGTAACTTTCTCACATTCACATCATTATGAGTGCCTACTATGTACCAGTTTAGTCATCCCTTTTTCTAAACTAAAACGGGTGGAGACAAGAGTGCGATCAAAACTGTTTCCCATACTGGACTACCTCTACCTCTGTTTTATCCCAAGTGTTTAACAAATTACTAATCAAGAGCATGTACTTCTAATACTTTATTTATAAAAAAGTATTACAGTAGTACCTCAGGTTACATGTGCTTCAGGTTACATACGCTTCAGGTTACAGACTCCGCTACCCCAGAAATTATTACCTCAGGTTAAGAACTTTGCTTCAGGATGAGAACAGAAATCGAGCTCTGGCGGCGCAGCAACAGCAGGAGGCCCCATTAGCTAAAGTGGTGCTTCAGGTTAAGAACAGTTTCAGGTTAAGTACGGACCTCCGGAATGAATTAAGTAATTAACCCGAGGTACCACTGTAATTAAAAATATCAGGGGAACGGCTGGAAGTCAAGTCACTTGGTGGGTGTCCGTGTGGGGTAGGTGTGTAGGTATGTTGATATGTATAGTATAGGTAGATATTATATTGAGTAATGTAGGTATGTTTTATGTTATGAAAATAAGGTAGTGTGTTGTGTACATGTATTGTGTAAACGTATGTGTTTTATATGTGAATAAAATAAAATAATAAAAAATATCAGAACAGTTTGTGTGTTTTGTTACATTTATATATCACCTTTATCTTCCAAGGATCTCAATGTGGTTTTCCTCCTCCCCATTTCATCTTCACAACAACCCTGTGAGGTAGGTTAGGCTAAAAGGTGGTGATTGGCCCATCTGATAGCGAGCTTCATGGCTGAGCGGGGATTTGAACCCTGTTCTCCCAGGTCCTCTAGTCCAGCATTCTATCCATTAAGCCACACATTGTTGTTGTTTAGTCGTTTAGCCGTGTCCGACTCTTCGTGACCCCATGGACCAGAGCACGCCAGGCACTCCTGTCTTCCACTGCCTTCCGCAGTTTGGTCAAACTCCTGCTGGTAGCTTCGAGAACACTGTCCAACCATCTTGTCCTCTGTCATCCCCTTCTCCTTGTGCCCTCCATCTTTCCCAACATCAGGGTCTTTTCCAGGGAGTCTTCTCTTCTCATGAGATGGCCAAAGTATTGGAGCCCCAGCTTCACGCATAAAGGTAAAGGTACCCCTGCCCGTACGGGCCAGTCGTGACCGACTCTGGGGTTGCGTGCCCATCTCGCTTAAGAGGCCGGGGGCCAGCGCTGTCCGGAGACACTTCTGGGTCACGTGGCCAGCGTGACAAAGCTGCTCTGGCGAGCCTGCACCAGCGCAGCACACGGAAACGCCATTTACCTTCCCGCTATAAAGCGGTACCTATTTATCTACTTGCATTTAAGAGTGCTTTCGAACTGCTAGGTGGGCAGGAGCTGGGACTGAACGACGGGAGCTCACCCCGCCGCGGGGATTTGAACCGCCGACCATACAATTGGCAAGTCCTAGGCGCTGAGGTTTTACCCACAGCGCCACCCGCGTCCCATTAGCTTCACGCATAAACCGATACAATTAAAAAAAACCCATATAGACATTTTATATTGCAAACATACATTCTACTTAGTCTAAGTAAGGTTTGTAAATTAACAAAAGTCATTGTTCAGTTTCTACATCAGTCTTTTGACTTATCATGTGCTCATTCCATTATCCCACTGTAAGGCAATCTCATGGTACAGTTCAATATCTGGCATAGCCAAACCTTCTTTTCTAGCATTTAGCGTAGCATCACTTAGCCTTCCGATTCTCCTAGGAAGAACCTAACAAAAACCTGCCAGGACAGGCTTTTATACTTGAACAAGTTAGCAGAGGTAAAGAAACTTGTTCCGCAGGCTTCTTGCCAGCATAAAGTAAGTGATATAGCTTGTTAAGAGCAGCTATGTGGAATCTATGCATTTCCGCTTGGTAGAGTTCGGTCCTTGTGGGATTCATTATTCATTGCTTTCTGTTGGTAAAATTGTCACCGTCCCACTGAAATTAAGCAGTCCATTTTGTAGATCGGGGGGAGGGGAGGTTGAGTATAGTAATTTAATTCATTGAAATTGTAAACGCTTCTACGCATTACTATGTGTTTAAATTTGATTGGTCTGTAACGGAATTATTGTTATTACTATTGTTGTTGTTTTTTCAGTTATGCTTTATTATACCAACTTACAGCTGTACAACGTAAACTAAAATTCTTTGTTAAAGGTAAAGGTAAAGGTACCCCTGACCATTAGGTCCAGTCATGGCTGACTCTGGGGTTGCGGCGCTCATCTCGCTTTATTGGCCAAGGGAGCCGGCGTACAGCTTCCAGGTCATGTGGCCAGCATGACTAAGCCGCTTCTGGCGAACCAGAGCAGCGCACGGAAACGCCGTTTACCTTCCCACCAGAGTGGTACCCATTTATCTACTTACACTTTGATGTGCTTTCGAACTGCTAGGTTGGCAGGAGCAGGGACCGAGCAACGGGAGCTCACCCCGTCGCAGGGATCCCAACCCTAACCCTGCGGAAAGCCATCTAATTAGACTTTAATTTGATTTTGACCTGTTTTTAGGAGGTAATTTAATTATTGTTTGATTTTATACTAATGTTATATATCTGATGTTAGCCGCCCTGAGCCCAACTTTGGCCAGGGAGGGCAGGATATAAATAGAAGTTGTTTATTATTATTATTTCATTATAAATTGTTTCCCAATACTTTTTGATTATTTTGCAGGTCCACCACATGTGGTAAAACGTGCCCTCCTTCTCTTTCCATGTGATCTCTCATTCATTGGAGGTTTTTAAGCAGAGGTTGAATGGCCATCTGTCATGGATGCTTTAGCTGAGATTCCAGCATTGCAGGGGGGTTGGACTAGATGACCCCTGGGCCCCCTTCCAACTCTACAATTTTTTTATTCTGGCATACTCTTTATATATATATAAATTGTTATTAGTTTTTTTAAACATATCATTTTCAACAGTAATTAAGCATATTTTTACATCTTATTCAATTTTTTTTTTTACTTCCATCAGTCCTGTCTGAAAATTTTCTAGTCTAATCTCTTAGTATACATTTCTTATTTTCCCTGTTACAGTCATACCTCGGGTTGAATGCTCTTCGGGCTGAGCGCGTTTGAGTTGCGCTCCGCAGCAACCCGGAAGTAACGGAGCGCGTTACTTCCAGGTTTCGCTACTTGCACATGCACAGGCGCTCAAAATGACATCACACGCATGCGCAGAAGTGGCGAAAAGCAACACGCGCGTGCACAGATGTGCCATCGCTAGTTACGTTTGCTTCTGGATGCGAACGGGGCTCCGGAATGGATCGTGTTCGTATCCAGAGGTACATTTAAAACTCATAACCAATATCTCTACAGTGGTACCTCAGGTTAAGTACTTAATTTGTTCCGGAGGTCCGTACTTAACCTGAAACTGTTCTTAACCTGAAGCACCACTTTAGCTAATGAAGAAGAAGAAGAAGAGTTTGGATTTGATATCCCGCCTTTCACTCCCCTTCAGGAGTCTCAAAGCAGCTAACATTCTCATTTCCCTAATGGGGCTTCCTGCTGCTGCTGCGCCGCTGGAGCCCGATTTCTGTTCTCATCCTGAAGCAATATTCTTAACCTGAAGCACTATTTCTGGGTTAGTAGAGTCTGTAACCTGAAGCGTATGTAACCTGAGGTACCACTGTATTCTTTATCTACTTTGTAGCACTTCATATATTCCTCCTTACAAAACTTCTTGTAGTCCTACTAGCGTAATTTGTTGGTTACAATTGCTTTTCAGAAAGTTCATATACTTCTTCCAATCTTCTGTAAATCTCTGGTCCCACAGGTTTCGAATCCTTCCTGTCATTTTGTCCAATTCTGCATAGTCCATTATTTTTGTCTGCCATTCTTCTTTCATCAGAATTTCTTCTTGTTTCCATTTCTGGGCTAACAATCCTCTTGCCGCAGTTGTTGCATATAAAAACAATTTAACATCTTGCCTATTAATGTCCTGACCTATAATATATTCTGGCATACTCTTACCCTTGTTGTTCTTTTATAGCACGCAGCATACATGCACCAAATAATCTACCTTCAATATGGTGGGCAGGAGCAGAGGGACAGGAAAGGGAGGAATTAGAGACCGAGGGGGAGGAATCCGAGGGGGAAGTGAGCGATGAGAGCCGCCCGAGGTCTCTAAGTCTCTCCAGCGAATCGGAGGATTCACAGAAAGGGGCTCCCGTGGTCAGAGCTAGGGGGTTGCCAGAGGGAACACCTCAGGAAGAAGGGGCCAGAGGGGACTCAGAGAGCAGCAGCTGGAAATCGGGACCAGCTTCCCCACCGGAGAGCAGTAGGGGGGAGGAGTCCCAGGCATCGGCATCAGGCAGCCTTCCGTCAGAGGAAGGACATGAGTCAGGGTTAGCCACGCCTGCATCAGAGAGCGAGGAAACGGTCAAGAGGAAGGTCGGAGGCAGCGCGCGCGCGCCAAGTTCAAATGTACAAGAGGGTGGCGCAATGAGCAGCCCGGATAGGGAGCCAGGTCCTAAAGCCCGCCGAAGGGAGGGGGAAGAGTCCGAGGGGTCCGCCTCCGAAGCGTCCAGGAAGGAAGGGACCCCGGGGGGTGGTAGGACCCAGAGGCGGAAGGAGAGACGGAAAAGGTGGAGTAAGGCTAGAGTCTTAAGCTGGTGTATAGGGGGCGGAGACTCAGACGGAGCTTCGCCGGTCTAGTGTCCAGACATAGAGACGCACGCTAGGCTTTGAAAATGGATAATGTACTTTAATAAAGACTTTTGTATATTACCGCTGGCTAGCGTTGGTCCTCTGTGAGCTGGGACCTGGAGGCAGTCTCTGACAGTAAGCTCCGTCTCAAATTTCATCAGTTTTCTTCACCGAAGGAGTCGCTGCGTGAGTATACGCAGCGCGGGAAGAAGACTGGTGCCTCGCGAGCTCACAAGAGTCAGGCGAAATGACTACCGAACAGCAAATAGCTGCCTTGCAAAATGCGGTGACACAACTCAACGCGGAGGTAATCGCATCCAGGAAGAGAGAAGACGAAGCGGCGGCTGCCTGCAGAGATCTCCAAGCCAGGTTGGAAGTGCTTGCGAAGCAGGGGCAACCGGGACCCAGATCCGAGGGGATTGGGTTGGGGAAGAGAGGAGGCAGCCTTGTATCTCAGTTCGATGGGAATTTACAGCACTACCCCAATTTCCGAGCAGACGTGCAGTTTGCGCTGAAACTGCTGGAAAAAGACTTTAGAGATGAGCAAGAGAAGGTGGGGTTTATCTTGTCCCATTTGCAAGGGGACGCGAAAGCATGGCTGCGCAATCTGTGGAGAGATAAGGATCCAGCGCTCCGGAGCGCAGATGCATTCATTAAAGCAATGGATTCCTGCTTTTTATCAAACATTGACATTGACATTGCCCGGAAGGACATATTTGGGCTAAGACAAGGGAAAGCCAGCGTAAGGCAGTTTCATTCCCGCTTTTTTGCATTGGTCAACGTCCTGGGTTGGGATAAGGATTCTCCGCCTGTTAGAGACCTCTTTTGGGAGGGATTGAACCCGCAGGTCAAGGATGAGATCGCAAGGGGGGAGAGACCCAAAAGCACTCAGCAAGTGGTTGAAAGAGCGCTAACGGTGGGTGTGCGGCTGGAAGAACGCCCATGGAGCAAAGAAGAAGGGCGTTGGGGACGCACACCAGCGAGAGGGACCCCCCTCCTGCCCAGGGATGTCGCGCGTGCGCAGTCCACGCCTCCACAGGGAGGGGGCGAAGAGCCGATGGAGATTGGCGGTGCTAGGGCTCACTCAGCAACCAGAGCCTTAACACCGGGAGCAGTCAAAACGAAGCAGCCTAGAGGGAACAGGAAGTGCTATATCTGCGACAGTGGACAGCACATGGCGAAAGAGTGTCCCCAGAGGCTCCACAAGCACACTGCAGCTTCATTGACAGTAATGGAAGCAAATCAGCAGAGAGGACCACAGCAGGGAAACGACGGAGTCTGGCTGGAAACGGAGGCACTGGGGCCCAGCCAGACGAGTCAGTGAAGAAGTCCCCAGAGATTTTGCAGCCCACAGACCCCCTCCCGCCCAAACCAGTGGTGCAGCTCACCGCATCGCTCCAGCTGCCCAATGGACTCACCTTAGAAGTGCCTATTACGATTGACTCTGGCAGTAATGCGGACTTTATAGGACTGGAGTTTATTCAGCAACACAACATAGCGCTACTGCCAGCCACGCTGCCCCTGAAGGTGGTCACAGTAGATGGCAGGGAACTGCTGGGGGGGCAGGTGGTACAGCAAACACCACCGATGGTGATGCAAATTGGGAATCACCGGGAAGTCATCAGCTTCAATGTCACCCAATTGTCGGACACGCCCGTAGTTTTGGGCATGAGTTGGCTGCACAGGCACAGCCCAGCATTGGCTTGGTACCAACGCCAACTGACTTTTGGCTCCTCCTACTGTGTGGAGCATTGCATCCTACCTAGCCCAGAAGGGGAAGAGGATGACCCGCAGCTACATTTGGGCACGCTGCAAGCAGTGCCTCTCAAGTATGCGGAATTTTTGGAGGTATTCTGTGAGAAGGAGGCGGACAAGCTACCTCCGCACAGACCCTATGACTGCAAGATTGACCTCCTGCCGGGGGCGACGCTGCCAACCGGGAAACTGTATTCCATGTCTGAGGATGAACTGCAGGAACTCAGGGAGTTCATAGATCACAATTTGAAGCGCGGGTTCATCCGGGAGTCGAAAGCGGTGGGAGGCAGCCCAGTATTCTTTGTAAAGAAGTGGGATACGCCCCAAAAAAGACTGGTGGTGGACTATAGAATTTTGAACTCGAAAACCAAGCCCTCGGCCTTCCCCATGCCCAAGATAGACGACCTGCTCGCGACGGTGAGGAAAGGACGTGTTTTTACCAAGTTGGATCTGCGAGGGGCGTACAACCTGATTCGCATGCGGGAGGGCGACGAGTGGAAGACGGCCATGTTCACGCCACTGGGCACCTACGAATACAGAGTTATGCCCTTCGGATTACAAAATGGCTCTCACTGTTTTCAAGCCTTCATGCATCACGTGTTGGCGGGACTCCTTTACAAGAAGTGCGTATGCTTCCTGGACGACATCCTGATATTTTCTGAGTCGCGAGAAGTGCACGAGAGGGATGTCAGGGAAGTTCTGCAGAGACTGAAGGAGCACAGGCTGTACGCCAAGCTGGAGAAGTGCCAGTTCGACATGACGGAAGTGGATTTCCTAGGCTACAAACTGTCGGACAAGGGGCTCGCCATGGACAGCGCCAAGGTTCGCTCGGTATTGGACTGGAAAAGCCCGCGCAATCGGAAGGAAGTCCAGCGGTTTGTCGGCTTTGCCAACTTTTACCGCAAGTTCATCAAGGGGTTCGCTATGCAGACGGCAGCCATCACCGACACGCTCAGCTCCAAGAAGAAGAAATTCATCTGGACGGAGCAAGCGGAGCAGTCCTTTCAGAAACTCAAGCGCCTCTTCGCGTCCGAAGAGCAGCTGCTGCATGTGAATCCCAGCAGACCGATGAGGGTGGAGACAGACGCCTCAGACAGAGCCGTGGGAGCCGTCCTGTTGCAACAAGACCAGCAGGGGGACTGGAGGCCGTGCGCCTTCTACTCGAGGAAGCTCAGCAAGTCGGAGCAGAATTACACCATCTGGGACAGGGAGTTGCTAGCCATCCATGCAGCGTTCAAGGCATGGCGGCACTTCCTTATCGGAGCCAGACACACAGTGCAGGTCCGCACGGACCACAAGAATCTAGAGTACTGGCGCACGGCGAGGTTCCTGAACCAGAGGCACATTAGATGGGCGGAGTTCTTCGCGGACTTCGACTTCAAGATAGAGTACATCCCGGGCGACAACAACGTAATGGCGGATGCATTGTCCAGAAAGCCGCAATACCTCGAGGAGGCGGCACCGTCGGCGGCCAAGCACATTTTCGCACCGGAAGCGTGGGCATGCGCTTCGGCAACCGTGGACCTGGACGCCGTACGTCAAGCGCTGCAGGAGGACCCCTTCGCACGAACCAAGATGGAGGAGGTGCACAAGGGCACGGCGAAGGATGACGAGTTCCAGATAAGAGACGGGTTACTCATCCGCAAGGGAGCGCTCTACGTGCCGGGAGACGACCTCCGCGCAAGGATACTGCAGCAGCTACACGACGCTCCCACCGCCGGGCACTTTGGCAAAGAAAAGACGGTGGAATTAGTGGCCAGAGACTTTTGGTGGCCCAAGATGCGGGGGGAAGTAGCCGATTACGTCTCGAGATGCGACACCTGCCAGAGGGCCAAGTCAGTTCACAGACCGCCGGCGGGACTGCTGGAACCGCTGCAGACACCATCGGAACCGTGGGAGAGGGTGGCCCTGGACTTTGTCACGGACCTGCCCAGTTCGAGGGGAAAGACAGCAGTGCTAGTGGTGGTGGACATGTTCACCAAAATGGCACACTTCATTCCGTGTGCGAAGGTGGCCACGGCGGAACAGACCGCCAGACTGTTCATAGACCACGTGTTTAAAGTCCACGGTCTGCCACGGTCTATTCTCTCCGACCGGGGGCGACAGTTCATCTCGAACTTCTGGCAGAAGCTGATGGGCATCCTGAACGTCAAGATCAACCTAGCGTCGGCGAGACACCCACAGACCAACGGGCAAGCGGAGAGGGTCAACGCCATCATGCAGCAGTACCTGAGATGTTACGCCAATCAGCAGCCTACGACATGGGTAGACTACCTGCCCCTCGCAGAGTTCGCGTACAACAATACGAAGCACGTGTCGACAGGGGTGACGCCGTTCTTCGCCAACAACGGGAGGCATCCCAGAACCTTCCCGGGTTTAGAGAGAGTGGGGGAGGGGGAGCCACAGGCAGCGGAAGCCTTAGCGTCGGAGTTGCAGGAAGTCCACGAACAGCTCAGGAGGCAGTTAGAACTAGCAAAGCACGCATACAAACTGCAGGCTGACAGACACAGAAGAGTTGGGGAAGACATACAGGTGGGAGACTGGGTCTGGTTAGCAGCGCAAGCAGTGCCGACCAGATCGTTAGCGAAGAAGAAGCTAGGGCATAAGCAGCTAGGGCCTTACCAAGTCCAGGCACAGGTCAATCCAGTGGCCTTCCGGTTGGCACTTCCGGAGGGTTCCAGAATGCATCCGGTGTTCCATAGATCGGTGCTCACGCCCTACAAAGCACCTCATAGATTTCAGGAGCCAGGCACAGCGCCGGACCCGCTAAGAGAAGGGCCCAGAAAGGGAGGGTCGCCAAGAGGGGGACACATCAACGAGGTCACAGAGATTTTAGACTCGAGATGGGGGGAAGAGGGAGTAGAATATCTCCTAGCCAGAGAGGGTACCCCGGCCAGTGCCAACAGTTGGGTGCCGGACTATGCCTTGGAGGAGCCTCTGCTCAAGGAAGAATTTCATGCCCTCTTCCCACACAGGCCCATGCCAGCCGAGTATTTCGACGACTGGCTCTTCACACCCACACTTTCAGCCAGCACGTTCCAGGGGTTCGCCTCGGACGAGGAACCGGCACCAGACACACGCTCCCCGGAGGGCTCACCCTCGGGGTCTGCCTCAGACCGCTCTTATTGGTGGGACGATCGACCAGAGGAGCAGTGGCGCAAGAAGTGGCTGGGGGGTCCTTGGCAGACATCACCCTCAGAGGGGAACAGGGGCGAGACGGACATGGACGTGTGGGGGGAGGACGTGGGGTTCGA
This sequence comes from Podarcis muralis, assembly GCF_964188315.1. NCBI lineage: Eukaryota > Metazoa > Chordata > Lepidosauria > Squamata > Lacertidae > Podarcis > Podarcis muralis. The sequence goes on along the minus strand of NC_135662.1, from coordinate 77,481,741 downwards.
ACACGAAGGCAGAGACATGGAAGCAGAGGAGATCGACGTCACCGAGTGCACGGAGAACGAGCCGGACCTAGCCGGTTTGATGTACGACACGGGGGACGAACTTTATCCGGCACTCACCCCCGCTACGACGGAGCACCCAGTACCCACACCGGAAGGAGGGGAGGGGGAAGGGGGGGCTTCGAGGGGGGGATGGATGTCAGGGGCTCAGGAGCAGAGGGACAGGAAAGGGAGGAATTAGAGACCGAGGGGGAGGAATCCAAGGGGGAAGTGAGCGATGAGAGCCGCCCGAGGTCTCTAAGTCTCTCCAGCGAATCGGAGGATTCACAGAAAGGGGCTCCCGTGGTCAGAGCTAGGGGGTTGCCAGAGGGAACACCTCAGGAAGAAGGGGCCAGAGGGGACTCAGAGAGCAGCAGCTGGAAATCGGGACCAGCTTCCCCACCGGAGAGCAGTAGGGGGGAGGAGTCCCAGGCATCGGCATCAGGCAGCCTTCCGTCAGAGGAAGGACATGAGTCAGGGTTAGCCACTCCTGCATCAGAGAGCGAGGAAACGGTCAAGAGGAAGGTCGGAGGCAGCGCGCGCGCGCCAAGTTCAAATGTACAAGAGGGTGGCGCAATGAGCAGCCCGGATAGGGAGCCAGGTCCTAAAGCCCGCCGAAGGGAGGGGGAAGAGTCCGAGGGGTCCGCCTCCGAAGCGTCCAGGAAGGAAGGGACCCCGGGGGGGTGGTAGGACCCAGAGGCGGAAGGAGAGACGGAAAAGGTGGAGTAAGGCTAGAGTCTTAAGCTGGTGTATAGGGGGCGGAGACTCAGACGGAGCTTCGCCGGTCTAGTGTCCAGACGTGGAGACGCACGCTAGGCTTTGAAAATGGATAATGTACTTTAATAAAGACTTTTGTATATTACCGCTGGCTAGCGTTGGTCCTCTGTGAGCTGGGACCTGGAGGCAGTCTCTGACAGCTACGCTCACTTTAACAACCAATAGGAACAACAGAAAATGATCACGCACGGCTCCCAGCTTTTAAAGTGGTCTTCCTCTGGTGAATCACTCTGTTTTGCATTGGGGGTAGCCTTGTAAACATGTGAAAGTTTCTGCTTGTACAGATTTAGCCTGTTGCCGCAGGTCTCCAGATGTTAAACATCTGAGCTTGGAATAGACAGAAGCATTTGCAACATGCAACTCTCTCCATGATCACAGATGCATTGGGGATTGAACAACCCAGCATTTCACAAAATGCAACAGGCAAGGGTTCCCCCCCCCCTTTTAAAAAGTTATTATTTATACTTTTCAAGTTCATTCGTTTCATTGGTTTTACAATCAATTCAACATTTCAAAGTTTGACTTTCTTCCCCCTCTTTCTGCGGTTCCTTCAATTTATTTTTTAATATCTTCTGCATATCCAAAGTCATTTTATTTGCTCATTTAATTACCTACTCTAAATATATACTCTTAGGAAACTGCAGGTTATTACAATATTTTTATCTGCAATTTATCTGTACCTATTCAATAAACCATTTCCATTCTTTTATTAAAAGTTTGTTATCTTGATTTCTTATTCTTCCTGTAAGTTTCACCATTTCTGCATGTTCCATAAGTTTTTGTATCCATTCTTCCTTTGCTGGGACTTCTGCTTCTTTCCACTTTGGGGCAAGTAACATTCTTGCTGCTGTAGTAGCATACATTAATAAATTTCTATACAATTTAGGTAGTTCTGCCCCTATAATTCCCAAAAGAAAAGCTTGTTGTTTTTTGTTTTTGTTTTTAGGAAAAAACAAAAGCTATTTTGAACATCCCTTTCAATTCATTGTATATGATTTTGGCAAGGTTTATTTTTGAACCGTTATTGTTCTGGTAAATGAAGGATGGAGAATTGGATCTGGCCGAAGACTGGATTTGTAACACCCCCATGGGCCAACTTTGACAGGTCATTACAATCAGCTCCTCTGAAGTCAATCTACAGGCGTGGTGTGATGGCCTGGGATTCGGACTCGGATGCTGAACCTGAGGGACCCCAGCCTGCACAGGATTCCCCGCCTCCAGAACCAGCTGAGCCGGGGCTGGGGCATGAGCCTGAAGGGTCCTCACCTGTGCTGGATCCTCAGGTGCAGGCATCAGCTGAGCCTGCTCTGGCTCCTGAGGTGACGGAGGACCCATTGCCTGCAGGTGCTCTACTCTCAGCCCCATCAGAGGAAGCTGAGGTTGCCTCTGGGTCCGGTAACCCTCCAGTCTCTCCTGAGCTGCAGAGGCTCAGGGCAGAGAGGCGGAGGGAACTAAGTTCCCACAGGAGGAGTGCTCGCTTCCAGGTCAGGAGAGGCGAGTCACCTGTGGACCGGGGCCGCCCTATGCCTCGGGGCAGATAAAAGCTGGCCAGCCCCAGTCCCAAGTTGTGGAAGCAACATTGTTAGTTGCTAGTTCCTGCCTGAACCCTGTCCTGCTTTCCTGCCTGCGTTCCTGACCTGCCCTGGCTCCCTGCTTGCATGCCTGTTTCTGACTTCACCCGACTCCCTGCCCTGCACCCAGCTGCAGCTACTACGGACTGCCTCCACATTGCGCCTTTGACCATGGACCGGACTAGGACCTTGCCTCAGGTAACCCAAGGGACCAGCACATGTGGCTTGGATTCAAACTGCACCTGCAAATGGACAAAGCAGAACTTGTTGACAGCACAGATCAGCTGATTGGCGCTGGCAATGAGCTCCCTCGGCTGCAATTGTTGTTGTTTAGTCATGTCCGACTCTTTGTGACCCCATGGACCAGAGCACGCCAGGCACTCCTGTCTTCCACTGCCTCCCCCAGTTTGGTCAAACTCGTGCTGGTAGCTTCGAGAACCCTGTCCAGCCATCTCGTCCTCTGTCGTCCCCTTCTCCTTGTGCCCTCCATCTTTCCCAACATCAGGGTGTTTTCCAGGGAGTCTCCTCTTCTCATGAGGTGGCCAAAGTATTGGAGCCTCAGCTTCAGGATCTGTCCTTCCAATGAGCACTCAGGGCTGATTTCCTTCAGAATGGATAGATTTGATCTTCTTGCAGTCCATGGGACTCTCAAGAGTCTCCTCCAGCACCATAATTCAAAAGCATCAATTCTTTGACTTATAGTCCAGCTCTCACTCTTGGCTGCAATGGAGAATTTCAAATGGGCAGCTCCTTGGTGCAGCCGATACAAGTGGAGTTTTCTATCAAGGAGCCCCATTTTGTCTGTTTTCATGCATGGGTGGTATGAATCCAAACCACCACTGCAAAGGGATTTGCTGTAATTAAGTGGGGAGTTACTTAATGCAGCTCATGCTTGCATGTCGAGGTCCCCAAGCCACCCCCTAAATAAATCACAATTCACACAGAAATTTTTGCTTAAGGTTTTTAGCATAATTTTGGCCACAACTTTATTAAAATACATAATGTGAGTGGTTGCTTAGGCATTGGTCATGACTATCTGTCCCCACCTGGGGACAGAACTGACTTCCGGATTCCAGCAAAAGCCAGTAAGGGAAAACAATATTGGGGAGAGAATGGGGCTGGGCAGCATACCTTCACCCCTCCCCGCATGCTCCCAGGGGCTTGCACGGCCCTAGTGTTAAGTTGTGGGTGAACATATCAGACGACACAGCAATTCTTCAAACAGCTCTTGTTTATTCACAGGCCAGGCCAGGACAGAACTGAACTGAAGGGTTCAGTCAGCCTGCTTATATAGAGCTCCAGTACAACGTAACTGTAACAATTTTCTAAAACTATCCAATCACTGAACGTCACTTTTGATCCCTTATTTGCATAACTATCTACAGTATCCCCCTGCTGGCCCAGGGTGAGAACTTCAGTACATAACACCTAGCCCCTTGCCGGGGATACGGACAAAAACATGGCAAACCCACGGATTCCTTTAATGGAATTCCCTTGCAGCAGGCCCCTGCCCCAGCCAACCCTTACCAACCAAATTTTAACCAATGCCTAACCGCAACCTTACAAGTTGTGACGATTTGCTACGCAGTTGGCAAAAACCAAATGGCACCAGCCAATCTGCCAAATGGACAAAATTCCCACCAGGCCCCTGCCCCAAAAGCAGGCGACCCCATGACAGGCTTAGCAAGGTCAAACGCAACAGGGAGGGTGGGCAGGCGATCTGATGCACACAGCAAAAGAGACTGAAAAAACTGGGTGCCAAGAATATATAACCTTCAAGCCATCCCTCTAAATGGTAACATCAAAATCTCCCCAACAACCCAAAATGGCCCGATCACAATCATGGCCATCCAAACAGTCCCGCCCAGTAACCAAGAGGGGGTGTCCTGTTAGACCCCACCGCAAGACGTGCTCTTCATGAAGAACACGCTTTGTATGATCACTGACTCGTGCTGACAGTCAGCTCCCTTGGCTGTGGTAGCCAATTCCAATGAGGCTGATTGATGCTGTTCCAAAGTGCTGCTTACAAAGGAACCAGACAGGCCAAATTTGTGGGCCAAATTGGTACTCTTGTTGAGCCCAATTAGGCTCACCAGAGGTTCCTTACCCCTGCAGTATATATTTAAAAGGGGGTAAAAGTGATTTCTCCTTTGAAATTGGTGCAGGACACAGAATTGCAGCGAGTATAAAATAAAGGAAGGGGGAATTAGCAGTAGAACAAATATAAAATTGTATTATGTGGACCACATCTTTAAAGTATGGCATGAGAAACGACATTGTACATATGAGCAGGAAAGCTCCAAAACCACAAGGTGGTGGTCTCAATGTTCTGTGGCAAGCTGGTCCATCAATCTGAAAAGTTCTTAAATCAGAAGCAGAATTGGAGCGAGTACCGGCAGTGGATTCAGTTCTGTTTCCCCACTGAAAAGTCACAGCAGGTAACCACAGGAAATCTGTTGTGCATCTCTCTCCATAGCTACACCCAGACAATGTTCCTCTTAATGTTGCATGAGCTCATCTACAAATAAAAATGTAGTAAGGCTGCCATATGGTCTGGCTCTCTATATGCAACATAATAAATTAAGATTTGCTTTTGTTCTTTTTTTTAAGTACAATTTTACAGCTTGAACAATGAAGGAAGATTGAAGAGACCTGTGTTCTGGAAAGCTGAATTTGTGTGTGAGGGACATATGAACAGTATAAGCTAAACAAGCTATAGCTTAGGGCCCCACTCACTTGGGGCCCCCCAAAAAAATATAAAGGAAAAAACTGGATGTACATTTCCAAAACAGAAGATAAAAAAATAAAAATAAAACCTACATACAGCATCAGTGTTTTGTGTTGCGTAGGCTCCTATGATGTAAGTAATGGGCCCCGCCAGCTAGCCTGCTCCCTAAAATATCACTGGTTTGCTCATTTCTATATATAGGGTGCCTACATTCTGCATGGACTGGTGGCATGGCAACATGTGCAAATGGCTTTAGATACCTATTAGGTCCATAAATTCCATCTAGCATATATTCAACACAAAAAACAGAGACAATTTGTTGTTGACAAAGGACAGCTGGACATATAAAGGGTCCCATTACCTTCAGTAGCTTAGGGCCTCCTCAAACCTAAATCCGGCCCTGAGCATGGGCCAGCTACAGTATCTCTTGCCTTCAGGCTGTCAACAGTTGCAAAACCCTTTCTCTGGTAACTCCCATGGATAAACACAGTTTATCAGATCTTTATATAATTGATTTAATGCGCCATTCCCCAATACAAGTACCTTATACAGGGTATAAAATCGGGAGCTGCTCCCTGTACAGCCTGCTGCAACACCAATGAGAGGTGCTTAAGGTAAAGGTAAAGGGACCCCTGACCATTAGGTCCAGTTGTGACCGACTCTGGGGTTGCGGCGCTCATCTCGCTTTATTGGCCGAGGGAGCTGGCGTACAGCTTCCGGGTCATGTGGCCAGCATGACAAAGCTGCTTCTGGCAAACCAGAGCAGCGCACAGAAACGCCGTTTACCTTCCCGCCAGAGCAGTACCTATTTATCTACTTGCACTTTGACGTGCTTTCGAACTGCTAGGTTGGCAGGAGCAGGGACCGAGCAACGGGAGCTCACCCCATCACGGGGATTCGAACTGCCGACCTTCTGATCGGCAAGTCCTAGGCTCTGTGGTTTAACCCACAGCGCCACCCGCGTCCCTATGAGAGGTGCTTACTTGGAACCAAATAATAAAGACCTGTTGTACCCTCAAGAAAAAATACTCAAGAGAATCTCTAAAGATCAGCTTGTAAACAGACACATGCGAGGACCAATGACACATTCTCAAACCCTGTGATAATTCTAGCAAAAGAACATATAGGTGACTATTTCCACCACAGTCAAATTATAGGGGCAACCAGTGCTTTTTTCTGGGGGGACACAGGGGTACACATACCCCTAAACATTTTTGTGAATCTTTGTACTTTTGTCCATTTACTGTATTTATTTTCCCCGATTTGAGCTATAAAATGGTGCTTTTCTTGAGTCAAAATGAGAGTACCCCTAAACATTTTTAAAGAAAAAAAAAGCTATGAGAACAAAATCTGAAGGAACTCCAGCAGCAAATCTACAACCTAGAAGGTTTGAAGTTAAACCATTAAAATGGGCCAATATAATGGCTTCTCTGTATTTAGGTACGGATTAAAAAACATTAATATATTCAAGAGTAGACCCAAGCCACGCCCTGTGACAGCCAAATATGACCCATTGGTTAATGTGTTTAGCTTCTGCAAATCCCTTGTTTTAATTTTCTCTTTAGCTATACAGTGGTACCTCGGGTTAAGTACTTAATTCGTTCCGCAGGTCCGTTCTTAACCTGAAGCACCGCTTTAGCTAATGGGGCCTCCTGCTGCTGCCACGCCGCAGGAACACGATTTCTGTTCTCACCCTGAAGCAAAGTTCTTAACCCGAGGTACCATTTCTGGGTTAGCGGAGTCTGTAACCTGAAGCGTCTGTAACCCTTTATCCTTCAGACGGAGGCCTCTGGTAGAAGCCTTCAGGTGCCATCCTCGCAGAAGATTGTGAGGGACTAGAACACCCCCTTCTCTATTTAAGTCACCAATTACTTCCCTGTGAACAAAAACTTCCCACCATAAAATGAGAGGCCCTAGCCATAAATTGGGCCATTCGTTCCCTGCATTATTCTCCATTTAGTTGTTGACCACACCCCTCCTTCAATGGAGGAAAGATGCAAACCCCCACATTACTTGGTGGTATTTGTCATTGCAGCTCTATACTTTTACTACTGCCCATCAGAAAGGTTCACAGCCCCCCGCTCCACTTGTCAAGGATCTTGGGATGACACTTTCCTGGCAGAGCACCAACATGGCCTGATGTCCCACCAGATGAGCAGGCTGCCCTAATGTTGTCTCTGCTGAAGTTCCCCTGAGCTGGGGGCGAGTTTGGCTGCTGCCCAACAGCAGGGGAGCCGGTTATTTGACTGGCTACTACACCAACCCAGGAACTAGGAAGGAACCCAGCCGCTGCTCAGTACTGAAGAAGGGGCAGGGTTGCCAAAAAAGCGCAGGTGAATGCAAACAGTGGTCAGTGCTGCAGAAAGAAGCAGAGTTAAAGGAAGCAGTAGAGGACAGGTCTAAGGGATGCGGGTGGCACTGTGGTCTAAACCACTGAGCCTCTTGGGCTGGCCGATCGGAAGGTTGGTGGTTCAAATCCCTGTGACAGAGTGAGCTCCTGTTGCTCTGTTCCAGTACCTGCCAACCTAGCAGTTCGAAAGCAAGCCAGTGCAAGTAGATAAATAGGTACCACTGCGGCAGGAAGTTAAACGGCATTTTCGTGCGTTCTGGCTTCCATCACGATGTTCCGTTGCGCCAGAAGCGGTTTAGTAATGCTGGCCACATGAGCCGGAAAGCTGTCTGTGGACGAACGGCGGCTCCCTTGGTCTGAAAGCGAGATGAGCGCCACAACCCCAGTCACCTTTGACTAGATGTAACCGTCTGGGGTCCTTTACATTTTTTCCCCAAAGGACAGCCACTCACCCAAGCAGAATGAGGAGAAACCGAGAAGGAAGGGAATAAGAGAGTCACTGAGCAAGGAGCAGAAGAGTCATTGAGCCAGGAGCAGAAGAGGCAGGCTTGGGTGAAAGGGAGCCCAACATAAAATGCAAGAGTAAGGATGGAAAGATTAGAAAGAATCAAACAGGGCTTAAGCTACCCTGCTTAGGACCACAAGCAAGGCACTCGCCTGTTGCTGGAATTGTAGGAGGCTCCTCCCCATCTTGAGTACATAGGAGGCAGATGGGATACCTACAGAGCCTGTGCAGAAAAGGGATGATGACTGGATGCAACACCCCCCAGGCAGTCAGTTCAACTTCCCATATGGACAACATCCTCTGCAACACTTACGTGAAGCTGGATTAACTGCATGTGTTGTGGTAGATGGCTCCTTTTCTGCACAGGCTTTGTCCATGATGGTCACTGAATGCTTGGATGCGCCTCTGTTTGCTGACCACTTTGCAACAGCCAACATCTAATGCAGGCATAGTCAAACTTGGCCCTCCAGATGTTTTTGAGACTACAATTCCCACCATCCCTGACCACTGGTCCTGTTAGCTAGGGATGATGGGATTTGTAGTCCCAATTAATCTCTAATGCTGTATTGTTTTTAACATTTGATTGGGAGCCGCCCAGAGTGGCTGGGGAGACTCAGCCAGATGGGCAGGGTATAAATAATAAATTATTATTATTATTAAAACATCTGGAAGGCCAAGTTTGCCTATGCCTGATCTAACGACTTGTCCAATGATGGATTTAAAGAGGTAATTCTACAAGTCATGCAACTGGTTCAAATGCAGGCAATACGTTTGAGGAGCTTTCTTGCCAATTTAAATTGCAACCTTTGCTGCCCCAATCTTGGTTTGAAGGAGAGCAGGGAAGGGACTTCTGTTGCCCTCCTGATGGACTGCAGCCACCATCACTGACCCATTGGTCATGTTAAAATTGTAGAGTTGGGAGGGAAGGACTGGGAGGGTCATATAGTCCAAACCATGCAATGCAGGAATCTTTTGTCCAAGGTGGGGCTTGAACTGACAACCTTGAGATTAAGAATCTCATGCTCTACTGACTGAGCTATCCACAGGGCTAATGGAAGTTGGAGTCCAACAACATCTGGGTGGCCCCAACTTCCGCATCCCAATGTACAGATGTAAACACTCCCTTGAAAAAAAGCCTTTAAGGTGAAATAAATCAGATTAGCGAAGTGGAGTTTTTTGGGCCAGCAAAGTGTGTAGACGACCTTTTAAGACTGGTAAAAAGAGAACTGGGTTAATAAATTTTGGGAAGATTTCCGGCAAGCTGTCATCACTCCGCAGGTGGCAAAATTTGTCAAGGCCGCTGTCGCTCCTCTCAGACTTTGCCAGCACTGTAGCTTGTCACTCTCTTTAATCTGCTTTACTTGAGGCTGTGATTTTTGCATTTCGTGTTAATGGCCCGTTGGCCATTAAACGAACTGCTACTTACTCCCATAATTGTAATTGCACACGTTGACAACTGATTCGGGCATCTTCCTCCAACGAGGCTCCTGCTAATAATGAAAGGTTAGAAAGCGGGGGAGGCCGCTTCACTTTCACCTTCCAACGCTCCTCACTGCTCTCGGCTTTAAGAGTTTCACTTCTGCCATAAAGGAAAGGGCACTTGACCTGCGGCCTCGCTTTATGGGCTCCCCATTTGGGGGAGGAGGAACCACACCTTCCAATGGCCTCCCCAAGAGAGAGGGCGCGCTCTGCTCCCCACCCCCCTGCCATCAAGGCGCATTAAATGCATACTCCGGCGCCGAGGCATTAAAGGGGATTTCCCCGCTTGCACATAATGCACCCCCCGCCCAGCCAATAGCAAAATGATCTTTCCTTTCGCTCCGCGCCCCGACTGCCTCTTTCCTGTGCAGCCTCGCCGAGCGCGCACGGAGCTGCCCGGAACTTCCCGACAGGCTGCCGCTCCCCTCCCTCCCTCCTGCCCCGCTCCGAGGCTGCTTTCTCTCTTCCCCCAGCCAACCCCCGGCTTCCCTGGGCGGGGAATCGCCTCCCTTCCTTCCTTCGCTGTCCCCACCCACCTTTTGCAATGGCAAGCAAGATGGAGGCGCGGGGCGGCTTCGGCGCCCTCCCAGGGCGCTGTTGTTAAAAAAGCGCAGCTGCTCCCCAAAGGCTGCGGCGCCCTTGCTGCCCCCCCCAGCGCGCCCCGCTGCCCCCCCTCTTCCCGGATTGCATCCCTCCCTCCCCACCCTCTCCCCCCATGCGCCCTCCCTCCCCTCCTTCCTGGCAATTGTCTTTGCTTCTCCTCCCCCCCTATCCTGCATGCACCCATTGCTTATGCACGCGCTCTCTGGAGAGGCTCTGCCAGAGCTGTGATCCCTCCACGCGCGCGTGCGCGCCTCCATCTATTATTGCGATCCTTTGGCTGCCGCCGGTGCAACCGGATCGATCCATCCACCCATCCAGCTGCCCCTTTCTTTTCTCTCCCCCCCCCCCCATTTCCCCCCTCCTCTCCCCCTCCCTCCTTGCGCCATCGTCATTGCCAGCGCCGCCGCCGTGTTTCTTGGATGGATTTCTTCTTCCTGGGTGTTTTTGCTTGGAAGGTGAAGCCGGAGACCCGGGGCCCCCCGAGGTTTTAGATCTCCTCTTCTTCCTCCTCGACCCCCCAGCTCCTGTCAGCGATCCAGGCCGAGAAGGGAGCGAGGAGCCCGGTCAGCGTGGCGGTGGCAGCGCGCTCGGGTCCGGAGGAGCCACCGACCGCGTCTCGCAGCCATGAGCGGCTCCACCGCCGCCTCCTCCACCAGCGGCAACGCGGCCGGCGAAGGGGCGGAGGACGCCGCCAAGGATTCCGCGGACATCGCGGCTTTCTTCCGATCGGGTGAGCGCTCCGCTTGGCCGGAGGGGAAAGGCGGTCTGGCGTTGGGGAGGAGAGGGTTGGCCTTTCCAAGGAGTTTGGAGAAGGAAGCGAGGGGGAAATCTCGGGCGTTCCAATTTGATTTCCCCCGTCCGGTGGTTTTGTGCGCTTTGCAGTGTCGCTGCTTTCTGTGCCCAAGAGCTAAAAAAAAAAAAGGGGGGGGGGAAGGTATCAATCCTTGCCTCGGCAAGCCTCATATTTTTGCAGGATTTCTATGGCCGTGCGTTGAAAAAGGCCGAGTGTTCCCGGTCCAGCCATATGTATCGCTGTATGCGTTTTACAGGGTCTCTTTAATATTGGGTCGATGAATCTGGCTGTCAACTCCAAAGCCCCATATAGATTCTCTTTTAGCCAGTTGGGGTACCTTATCGCGCCCTATTCTTCAGAGCCGCCTCACCTCCTTTAAAGACTAGATTTCCCCTCCTTGATAAAGTCGATAGACTACAGAAGGCCAAGACTATCTGTGGACTGTAGCATGTGTCTGGGTGTCATAATCCACAGCCTTTGTCACTGTTTCTAGACAGCTGCTGTAACCAAGGAATGGCAACCCAGCCGCATCCCCATCTTTCCCTTCCTCCATGGGGGGAAAAAAACGAGCATTTGTTTTCTTGTCTAGCTTTTGGCTCCAGCTCTGGGTGTGTGTTAATTTCTATTAAAATGAAAAGCTTCTCTCTCCATCTCTGCCTGCCCGCCTTTGCGGTTCGAATGCAAGTCTGGGAAGAGCAGGGTGTAAATAATCTACAGAGAGGCTAAGATAGAGTTGGCTTTGTTTGTCCGTTTTTCTTTTCTTTTCTGGGGAGTGAGCGTTTTTATTTTAATTTTTAATACAAATCTGGCCTAAGGAGTGGACAGTTGATTGTCTTTGTGCATTGATTTTGGTAGATGGTCAGATTTCGGGGGGGGGGGGTTTGCTGTTGGCAGAGGAAGACGTGCATCTTGCATAGTTAAGCTGTAAGGGAAATACTTTGACACAAGGCAGGTGCTGGGAGCCTCTCCTTACATGGTCACTCCAGCTGTTGTCCAAACCTCCTTGTATCCTGTTACCCTAGGGTGGTAAAACTTTTATTATTATTCTTCTCGTTATTGAGTGCTTGAGATGGGGTAATGGCTGCAGCTGGGAAACAGAATGGATAAGGCGCAGAAGGCAGGCGATTCCTCCAAAACAGACCTTTTCCAGAAACCCTGCAAGTGCAGAAAGGTAACCTGTACATTAATGATGCCTGCCCTGTGTGTGAAACTGCCATGTTGCAAGGCTCCCAGTGAATCCATTGCTTATGGCCACAGGGACACTGGATTTGTACAAGACGGTAAGGGGTGGGAAAGGAGTAGTTAGCTGGGCCTGTATGTTTCTGGGCTTGCAGCTGAACTGAAAACCGCTTTCTCCCCTTGGAAAATGGGGTGGGGGGAAAGGGTGGTTGTCGGGTCATATGTGCAAGTCACAGACATCCCTTTGCTTCTGGAGCAAATGTACCCGGTTAGGACAAATCCCAGCAAAAGCAACGGAGTCTCTGTGAATTCAGGTGGGGAGGGATATCTCTGGAAGGAGGGAGGGAAAAGGCATCCGGGTTGTCCCAACCAATGCCTGCCTGCTGTTGGGGGGGGGGGGCAGGAGGAGGAGGCTGAAGGGGAAGCCCAGCAGAAAGGCCCCCTGTAACGGCTTGCCTGTCAGACTTCTCCTGAACACTGCTTTAGACAGAAGCTCTCGCTTTGGGTTTTCCTCCCTCCTGCCAGAATTTGTTTGGTTCCTCCTCCTCTGCTGCTGATATGCCGCTCATCATCATCCTTCCAAGGAGGGGAGGAGAGGGGGAGATAGGGCAGCGGGCTTCTTCCCTTGCTTCATCTGGATGCCTTTAAAAGGACCGAGCTAGGAAGTGGGGATAGGTTGGGGGGGGGGGTGGGAGAGAAAGAGAAGAAATGCAGACTCATCTCTGGAGAACCGAAGGGGCGTCTGAGTTAGGTAGGTATTTTGCCTCTATTAGTGAAGGATTAGACCATGATTGCTTGGAATAAGTGTTCGTTTGCTAGCGTTTGCCCTATTTGACGGAGAACTGGGGCAGTGGCGGGGTGGGGGGAGGCATATGGAGAAGGGAAGAAGGATGAAAACTGTCAGTCGTTGGGTCTCCTCTTTATTCTCCTCCTCCCCACTCCCCGAGTTGGTTATAGTCAGGGAACTTGTATACAAGGGTGATCACAAGCTTCTCGGCTCACAGTCCCTTAATCTGGGCCAGATATGATCCGTGAGGGTGGTGGCTGTGTGGACAGGTGGCTGCTTTTCTCGTGAGCTCTGTTGTTGTTGTTGTATGAAATGGGCTCCCAGGATAGACTGCGTGGATCATGTTCCTCAGGAACCCATAATCCCTGTTGGACATCACTGCCGTGGTTAGATTGTCTCGCAGCGCTGAGTTGCAGGGAGACCCATTCATTCTGCATGGCTTCAAGGGTGAGTGTTTTGCTTTCCTGGGCATTGCTGTCATCACAGGAATTGGTGAGTTGCTGCCTAGGTACACTAACCAGCCCAATTGAGGTTGCTTTCCTCTAGGTTTGATCTGTGCTGCGTGACAAAGACGTTCTGGTGTGTGCCCGTTGCGAGACATAAGTGAATTTTTTACTGTTGAAAAGACTTTCTGCATTGGGGTTATGTCAGAGCGTTCTGGCTTCTCTTCAAGACAGGCTTTCAAATTCATCGGCAAAATTTATTGGCCTTCATACCTGTCTATAGATTTGCGGTTTTGGGCTGCAATCCTGTATCCACTGTCCTGGGGATAAGACTGTTTAATTCAGCTGGATTTGAAACCTTACAAAGGCAACATATGATTTCCCTTCCCTGGGCTACATTGAGTTGATTCTTCTTGCCTCAGAGAAGTGACTACAGTATTTGCAAACCTTGTTCAGAATGTGTTATCCCATGGTGGTTCTGCTTCAGGTTTTATCTAATTTCTGATTCACCTGTGATGTTCCCCACTTTGAGCCATTCTGCAGTGAAAGCATCCCTGACAATATTGGTAGTGAGAAGACTGGGAGAATTGGAAAGGCTGTTAAACAATAAACACAGGAGCTAATCATTGACAAATCCTTCTCTTTAGAATCCACTTAGATCAGGCATGCAGAGACACACTTGGGCTGTGTGTTAGATTTAATCCCACCTAAATCATGTTTTTTTCTTAAAAAAATTAAGAAGAACTGATTTGGCTTTCTTTGTGTCGATTAGCCATTGACTTTGGGAAATTGGGAAAGGCATTCAAATAAATGCACGTCTCTGTAGGAAAGTCCTGGTGTTATGGGTAATAATAGACAATGAATGGGGTGGAAAGTGCAGCAATAGGAAACACAAAAGGGGGGGGGGACTGGGAAGAACAGGGATGGGTGGATGGAATACCATTATGGCGTTTCAAGCATGCAAGTAGGAGTTTGGGCGGGCACCATGACTGGTCTTCCAGGACCGGCAAAGAGGGAGGGGGCTTTGATTTTGGAATGGTGCAGCTGCTATGGAAGAGTATCTGAGTCATTGGGATGGGTGAACTTTTTATGGCGTGGAATGTATTAACTGTGGACTGCTGGTTGCTTCCACTGGACAAACAAATCAAAATAGGTCCTCGGAGCTTCAGTGCTGAGGCCTATAGGTGCTGTTGAATAGCTTGAGGACCTATTAAGATAAAGCCTGAAATGGAATATGGAGGGGCTGGGATGCTGTGCAATGGCTGGTTTGGTACAGTTAATAATGGTACATCACTCCCATGATGTTTGCTTGTTGCGGGAAGTGGGGAGAATCCAAAAAAACAACTAAAATCATGCTTTAAAAAATAAAAAAAATCAGATGGCTGTGTTGCATATTGGAGGTAGGAATGCTTCGTTTCGCCTATAATATAGGAATGACCTTTTTATTTAGCCTTAAAATGTTGGTCTCTTGAGCTATTGGAACTACAGACTTTGTGTCCAAACTATATGAGATGCTCTCTCATTAGATTTCCATATATTTTCTGGGGAAGGTGGAAAATCCTCAAAATTGGATTCTTGGGGAGAAGGGGTTTCTGACTTCCTTTGCCCCCTACCCAGTCTGTCTCCAGGGATAGAAACTCAGCTATATAAGCCGGGTGCCAAATGGGTTGCAGTCGCTAAAACAAAATGCCTACTTGCCGTTTTGGGGCCAGGTGGCTCGAAAGTTGTCTTTTTCAGTTCGACTTTTGGGTTCCTGAAATTTATGCCGATCGTGCAAATAAAATATAATGGATAGAATTCCACAGGGTGTGTTGCTAGTGTGTGAAAACAGTCAAGGCCCAAGGATTTCCAGGCAAGCACCTCCAGATGGCGTAGACGTCAGGCGCCATCCTTGTGCCCAGGCATCTTCACTTGGTCACAAACGGCCAATAAAGGTAAAGGGACCCCTGACCATTAGGTCCAGTCATGACTGACTCTGGGGTTGCGGTGCTCATCTCGCTTTATTGGCCGAGGGAGCCGGCGTATAGCTCAGGGTCATGTGGCCAGCATGACTAAGCCGCTTCTGGCGAACCAGAGCAGCGTACAGAAATGCCGTTTACTTTCCCTCCAGAGCGGTACCTATTTATCTACTTGCACTTTGATGTGTTTTTGAACTGCTATGTTGGCAGGAGCAGGGACCGAGCAACGGGAGCTCACCCCGTCGCGGGGATTCGAACCACCGACCTTCAGATTGGCAAGTCCTAGGCTCTGTGGTTTAACCCACAGCGCCACCCGCGTCCCTCAAACGGCCAATAGACAGGTGCGAAATGTGCCTGGCGAATTTCAAGCATGGTTTGCCGTCTGTGGGAAGCATGTGTGATTTTCGCAGCTGGGCAAATAGCAGATTTGGCATTGTGGAGGTGCAGAATTTATTGATCAGGATAGTGGCATAAGTGGAAAAGGGATAGCTCCCCTTCTTCCCAGTGCCACAGCCCCGGTCCAGCGTGGCTGCTTTGTATAGATCAGAGCTCTGATCTCAGTTCATCTCCGTTAGCTTTCCGGTAGTAGGCTGTGGTTCCTCAAAAGGAAAGAAGCACTTGAAAGCAATGCCATGTTTTCCGTTTTCTTGGAAAGGGTAGACGTATTTCTCAGCATGCTGTAACTTGGGTGGAAATGTTTCCTTAATGCTTGAAATAACAGGCACAGTAACACTTTTGGCCCATTCCAATACGCACACTTTGAACGGATGTTGTTGCGCTTGTGGGCTTAATACTTTGGCATGCACACCGTTCCTGCCACTTTCAATTTCCTTATTTTTATTGGCAGAGATCAATATTGGTAGCACGATAATGCCCTCCATATTAAAAAGGCGGCGCGAGGGCCTTTCATGCGTTGACTTTCCGAGCCTCGTATACACTGCTGTGATGTAAGCGGGACCAGGAGAAGAAGCGAAGACTTCCTGTGCTCTCCTTCTCTCTCGTTCCCTGCAATTATATAACTGGGCCCACTCGGTTTGATGTGCAGTATAGCACTTCGTGGTCTACATTTTTTAAATGCTTCCTAAAAATAGAGGGAGGGATGACTTTGAAACAAACTAGATCGAGGAAGTTGTGTAACGCTAAGAGTTCTTTTGCTATTTCAGTGGGTAATTTGAACTACTTTGAAAGCAGGGTTTTCTCCCTCTTGGGGGCCACATTCTCTTGCGGGGTAATCTATTTGGGGCCGCATGCTGGCTGCGGTCAGGGCTGCTCCCATTTCTCTCCCCCATTTCTTTCCCTTTTCTTCCCCAACCCTTTTGGTTGCATGCAGAAGGTCAGAGGTTTGAACTGAGAGTTTGTGGAGAGCTTTGTCCTTCAGTCCATTTCAGTTTTGCTTCCTTTCCACCTTCCTTGTTTCCCTCTAGTTTTCCTCACCTGCATGGAAACAGGCCATTTTAATGGAATTAGTATATTTTTATTAAACCTTTTTTCAAAAAAAAAACAAAAAAAACAACCCAAAATGCCCAAACTTTTGAAATGCACAGTGCATTTCAACTCTTGTTTGGATTCTTGATTCCTGGATATAAAGTAAATATTTGCCCGGACACTTTCTAAGCTACTAGCAATCAAACTTCCTACATTCAGATAACATCAACTTGTCTCAAATAAATGCTGCATATTGCTAAGAATTCTAGCATGCCCATTTGGGTTCAGGAATAACACCAGACCATGGTGCTATGTGAACAAGCAATCAAAAAACCCTGGGCTCCTCTTCTCAGGCATGGTAATGATTCCCTATCCCGTTTCCTGTTAAAAAAACCAGCTATAAGTAAGTCAGAAATTAAATCGCTATAACAAATGGGGGGGGGGGGCAACGCTATGAGAGCCAGTGTGGTGTAGCGGTAGTCTCGTAATCTGGGGAACCGGGTTCGCGTCTCCGCTCCTCCACATGCAGCTGCTGGGTGACCTTGGGCCAGTCACACTTCTGTGAAGTCTCTCAGCCCCACTCACCTCACAGAGTGTTTGTTGTGGAGGAGGAAGGGAAAGGAGAATGTTAGCCGCTTCGAGACTCCTGAAGGGGGGTGAAAGGCGGGATATCAAATCCAAACTCTTCTTCTTCTCTTCTTCTTCTTCTTATGTAAAAATCACAGAGATTTATTTATATTTTGCTCTCTGGCGCCATTTGGTGTTGCATGTTTGTAGCACATTCAAAACGTTGTGTGTGGGGTTTTTTTAAAATATATATAACTAATGTAGCTGAGTCCCTGGTTTTAAGGCAAAACACAGTTTGCTGTTTCATCCAACCCAGCAACCTACAGTTTGTACTTCAGCAAGCCATAGTCTGATAGTTTGGATAAAGTATGGTTTGCCTTAATCCTGGTGTGTGAAACCAAGGCTTCTTGACTGCTTATTCACAGAACACAAAACCATGGTTTGACATTGCACCAGAGTTTTTTGGTCTCGCCGTCTTTCTCTCCTAGTCTTAAGGTGGGGCATGGCAGGAGCACAACTTCTCATTTTTATGACTTGCTATCTTTTCAGATAAGAGAGAGAGAAAGAGAGAGAGACTACCAACAGACAGAAAAGTAAGAATAGAGAGAGAAGGGCAAAAATGGTCCAATCTTTCAGGCTGGGGTTAAACGTAGATCTAGGAAAGTTTAGATATTTATTACATTTGTATGCCACCCTTCCTTAGACAGTCTTAGGGCAGTTCACAACAAAATAAATCACAAAATGAATAATAAAAATAAGAGCAAAACACACCCCAACCGACACATTTAAAAGGGCTTAGAATGTTGTTCAGCCAAATACCTGGTTGAAGAGGAACGTTTTCACCTGGCGCCTAAAAATATAAATAATGAAGGTGCCAGGTGAGCCTCCCTGAAGAGAACATTCCACAAATGGGGAGCCACCACAGAAAAGGCCCGTTCTCGTGTTGCCACCTTCTGGACCTCACGGAGGAGGCGCAAGAAGAAGGGCCTCAGAAGATGATCTGAGAGTCCAGGTAGGTTCATATGGAAAGAGGCGGTCCTTGCGATATTGCAGTCCTGAGCTGTTTAAAGCTTAATAGACCAAAACCAGCACTTTGAATTGGGCCCAGAAACTAATTGGTAGCCAGTGCAGTCGGACCAGGATCGGTGTAATATGCTCAAACCATCTTGCTCTGGTGAGCAACCTGGCCACTGAATTCTGCAGTAACTGAAGTTTCCAAACCGTCTTCCGAGGCAGCCCTACGTAAAACGTGTTGCAGTAATCTAACCTTGAGGTTACCAGAGCATAGACTACATTAGTTAGGCTATGTCTGTTCAGATAGGGGTGTAGCTGGGCCACTAGCCAAAGCTGATGGAAGGCACTCCAGGCCACTGAGGCCACCTGAGCCTCAAGTGACAGCAAAGGATCCAGTATTATTCCCAAGCTGTGAACCTGCTCCTTTAGAGGAAGGATAAGAACACGCAATCTCCCACCCATCCAGTCTGGTTCTGATATGTAGAATAGCAGAGTCTGGGACGATTCCTACGGAGAGAGGCGGTCCTTGAGAAATAATAATAATAATAATAATAATAATAATAATAATAATAATAATAATAATTTACGGTATTTATACTCCGCCCATCTGGCTGGGTTTCCCCAGCCACTCTGGGCAGCTTCCAACAGAACATTAAAATACAATAGTCTATTAAATATTAAAAGCTTCCCTAAACAGGGATGCCTTCAGATGTCTTCTAAAAGTCTGGTAGTTGTTTTTCTCTTTGACATCTGGTGGGAGGGTGTTCCACAGGGCAGGTGCCACTACCAAGAAGGTCCTCTGCTTGGTTCCCTGTAACTTGGCTTCTCGCAGGGAGGGAACCACCAGAAGGCCCTCAGCACTGGACCTCAGTGTCCGGGCAGAATTGCGGCCCTGAGCCATTTAAGACTTTATAGGTCAAAACTAGCACGTTGAATTGGGTCCGGAAACAAATTGGCAGCCAGTGCAGTTGAAGACTGCTCCTCAAGATACACACAACATTTGTCTGAGGTCCTTGTTGCAGGCGAAGTTCGGTGGTTCTGTGCAAAACTATATATGCTTCTTGGGTCATTTCCAGTCTTCCAAATGAGTAAGCTTCTGAGAAACATTGGGGTTCCCTGAAACATAACTTTGAAAGCCACTGCTTGTGAATGGAGCCAACATGCTTTCTGATTAAGGAAGGAAAACCTTTGGTCTTCATTTTTTCCTTGGTTATTTCCCCAGGACATCAGTTCTGTGGCCAGATACTGGCATATTTTTTTTGCTATTTCGGAAACTGTTCTTTTTTGTTCACCCTTCATTTCTCATCTTGGTTATCATCATCATCATCTTTAATTTGTATACCGTCTTTCTATCTTACAATACTCAAGGCGGCTGGAACAAAAAATGTACACCTTATAACAATCTAATGCAATACAAAAATGTGATAATAAAACGTAACTATAAAATAGGCAACCAACAACAAAAAAGTAACATTCAACAATCCTTAGAATGGTATAAAATAATAATATCAACATATAAAAGTTAAACAGAAACCCACTCAACAGTTACAATAAATAATATCTAAACTATGGTCAATAAACAACGGCAAGCCACATTACATAAAACAATACGATACACATTGAGAAGCAGAGACTAGAGAGTAGACTAAGGCAGGTAGAAAGAGGCCTTGCCTGATGGAGTCTCTTCCTTCATGATTCTTTTTTTTTGGGGGGGGGGTGAATGACTTCCTTCCGCAATATAACCTTTTGTCCGCAATTCTGCACTTTGTCCTGCTCACCATGAGATGCTGCTATTACTGTTAATATTACAGTGGTACCTCGGGTTACAGACGCTTCAGAAATAGGACCTCGGGTTAAGAACTTTGTTTCAGGATGAGAACAGAAATTGCGCGGCGGTAGCGGGAGGGGAGGCCCCATTAGCTAAAGTGGTACCTCAGGTTAAGAACAGTTTCAGGTTTAAGAACGGACCTCCAGGACGAATTAAGTTCTTAACCAGAGGTACCAATGTATTATTATTATTATTATTATATATTATTATTATTATTATTATTTATATTATTATTATTATTTAATAATATTATTATTATTATTTATAATTTATACCCCGCCCATCTGGCTGGGCCTCCCCAGCCACTCTGGGCGGCTTCCATAGAAACCAAAAATACACTAAAATATCACACGTTAAAACTTCCCTGAACAGGGCTGCCTTAAGATGTCTTCTGAATGTCAGGTAGTTGTTTATCGCTTTGACATCTCGTGGGAGGGCGTTCCACAGGGCGGGCGCCACTACCAAGAAGGCCCTCTGCCTGGTTCCCTGTAGCTTTGCTTCTCGCAATGAGGGAACCGCCAGAAGGCCCTCGGTGCTGGACCTCAGCGTCCGGGCAGAACGATGGGGGTGGAGACGCTCCTTCAGGTATACTGGACCGAGGCCGTTTAGGGCTTTAAATAGGGCTTTAATAGTTTATTAGCTGTCCTCCACCCTAACTTCCAAGGGTGGGTTGCAACAATTTAAAGAATACAACTAAAAAAATGGTTTAAAACAAATTACAATCACAAGAATAGGGTGGGTTCTAAACATTTATATTTCAGGTCTCTTTGGATAAAAGAACGTGTGTGTCACTCTCATGTCACTTCCCTCTTTTATTCTAATCAGTGACATCCAGTTTTGTTTTGTTTTCTTCAGTTTACATGGTTGCGCCCTGCCTTTTAGAAATTCCCCACAAAGCAGCATTCTAGCATTCTTTGATTCAGCTCCCCTTTGATTTCTCATTAGGTTTCAGTTTTGACTGTGGCTCTTTTCTTGTTAAGGCAAAGATCTCGTGTTCCACATCCTTTTTTCTCTGGCCTCTTCCTGTGCCTGGAATGGTTGTTCTGAACATATTTTACCGTATTTAAAAATGACATTTCCAATTTATCCAAATTGAATCTTTTTGAACATGTCACCCTTGATATTGCTAAGAAATTAAAATTACCGGGATGTCATAGATCCACTCTGCCGTCAAATTCCACTCTTGAATATTAATATAGCACATCATTTTGCAATCTGCTGATTTATTCCCTTCTAAACTACAAATGGAATTTTCTACTTGGGCCAAAAAAGCAGAAATTGACCCGCCCTAATATGAAATGCAACCAACGCGTTAACTGCAGTTCACTATGATATTCCAGTCCTTGAAACTCTTCTGAGCTTTTGAGCATTTTTGGAGATAAAGGGTGGGCTTTTTAGTCACAGGACAACTTGGTGCTTGGTTACATGAATTCTAAGGGACGCGGGTGGTGCTGTGGGTTAAACCACAGAGCCTAGGACTTGCCGATCAGAAGGTCGGTTGTTCGAATCCCCGCGACGGGGTAAGCTCCTGTTGCTCAGTCCCAGCTCTTGCCAACCTAGCAGTTCGAAAGCATGTCAAAGTGCAAGTAGATAAATAGGTACCACTCCGGTGGGAAGGTAAACAGCGTTTCCGTGCACTGCTCTGGTTCGCCAGAAAGCGGCTTAGTCATGTTGGCCACATGACCCGGAAGCTGTACACCGACTCTCTTGGCTAGTAAAGCAACATGAGCACCGCAACCCCAGAGTCCGCGACTGGACCTAATGCTCAGGGGTCCCTTTACCTTACTTGAATTCTAGAAGAGATTTCATAATCCGGAAATCCTGAGAAGGTTAGAGTAGGGTGCCGTATTTAGCAAAATGTCATGCTATAGTTCTTACTAGCACATTATAACTAAAGGCTGCAGGTGGGTGAATAATGCTGGAATCTTTCTTTCTTTTTTATATATCGAGGGACATTCTGCAGGGATGTGCTAAATGCAACCAAAAACGATAATTCTCAAGAAAGAAGTGTCCACGAAATGTCACACTAGTGCGAACAAATTGGGTATTTCTAGTAAATGGTAAGAAGCCAAAACTGCTGTTGAACAAGTCTTGAGAGATTTGAGGCGGTGGAGCAATTATTTTGATCTCTCGCAGCTTCATGAACCATGGTTTATGTAGTCGAGCGACAAGCATCAGGACGAAGTGCTTCTCCCATGATCCTCCACCTCATGTTCTGGAACTTTATTCCTGACTTTTATTAATCCAGGGTTGCTGTTACTATCTGAACTGTGAACTATTGCTTAATCTTGGGTAGCAAACCAGGATAAGTCAGCTGATACGCGAGTGAAGGGGAAGAGCACTTGAACCCCAAACTTGTTCGTAGCTTCAGGAACGGCACTTAATCGTTTTGTCAACGCAGACAAAACACATACCGGGGAACTAATTGGTTTGTGAAGCTGGGAAAGATCACGCAGACGTGTGTGATTTTGTAAGAAAACTCTGGAAAGAATTGGGATGCGGCTGTGTTAGACCTGTGAAGGCAGCCCCAAGTCTACCACCCTAAACTATGGAGGAGGGGTGGAACAAAAAAGCAGTGTAATTAATCTAGAGTGTAAATAAGGTCACTGGCCACCTTGTAATTTTACTTTTCCAATTCTTGAAGTGAGGAGAAGCTGCCATCTTGCAGGATTCCTGTCCTCCAAGGCTACACTGCTCATGAGTAGAGCCAGAATGTCGCCTGAATGGGCTCTTGGAGCTCTTTGTGGCAAAAGGGATGGGTTGGGAGAGGAGCTATGGTAAAGCATAGCCCAGTCATGTGACCGTCATGTGACCGTTACATCACCATGTGGAGTTTTGAGCCTAGCCATGAGGCTGTTGCATCACAAGAGGAGTGGGTGGGGCTACAGCAGGTTGAGTTTTTCAGCCATCTTTCTCTAGCCTAGTGAGCACTGGTCACTTGCTTACATTGAGGTGGAGTACCCCCATGGGATTCACCACTCCAGCAAAGGACCAGGGCTACTGTTGACCTGATACTCAGGTAAGGCGCCAAGGAACAATGTACTTCAATGAGGGGCACATGCTTTTCAGGCTCAATTGTGGACATCTCTGTTTAAAGGCATTCTGGAAGTGGGAATGGGCAGAATCTGTTCCTGAAGCCTTGGAGAGCTAGTAGTACTAGAATAGGTGGGTCGTTGGTTCAAACTCTATGGGACGCGGGTGGTGCTGTGGGTAAAACCTCAGCGCCTAGGACTTGCCGATCGCATGGTCGGCGGTTCGAATCCCCGCGGCGGGGTGTGCTCCCGTCGTTCGGTCCCAGCGCCTGCCAACCTAGCAGTTCGAAAGCACCTCCAGGTGCAAGTAGATAAATAGGGACGCTTACTGGCGGGAAGGTAAACGGCGTTTCCGTGTGCTGCGCTGGCTCACCAGGTGCAGCTTTGTAACGCTGGCCACGTGACCCGGAAGTGTCTTCGGACAGCGCTGGCTCCCGGCCTATAGAGTGAGATGAGCACACAACCCTAGAGTCTGGCAAGACTGGCCCGTACGGGCAGGGGTACCTTTACCTTTACCTTTTTGGTTCAAACTCTACGTAGATCAGCTGCTTGCATACTTGGTTTTCAGTCATCTTACGCAGCCAGAGAATGTGAGTATTGCATAGTTTATTTCTAACCTCTTTTTCTTCTTCAAGGAAAGGCTTGGATATCTTTTTGAAATAATTCTAAACGGTTCTTCATCCCAACAGATTCCCTCAGTGGTGAACAATAATAACTATTCAATAGAAGCAAAATGTGATTCATCCTAAAACAATAAAAGCTAAAAGGCAGCAGCAATAAGCAAGCACTGTGCGCAAGACAAATGGAGCCCCTTTAAAATGCCCGAGTAAGCAAGAAAATCTTAACCTGGCATCTAAAATATTGTAATATTTTTGCCAGTTCAGCCTCCCATGGGAGAGTTGTTCTAGAGTTGAGGTTCCATCTCAGGAAAGGTCCTCTCCTTGTTGGGAACGTATTGCAGTTCAGCGAGCGATGGAGCCTGGGGAAGGGCTTTAGCTGAACATCTTAATGCGTGAGCAGGACAAATGAACTACATGGATCCCAAGCTGTTTAGGACATTAAAGCGAAGGATCAACATTTTGAATTGCGCCTGGAAGCAGATTGGCACCCAGTGTAATTCTTTGAGAATTGGGGTTATACAGCTCCATCTATGCACAGCAACATTTGTATGTTGCTTTTAAGCCATCTTCAAGGGCAGCCCCAAGTGTATTGCATTACAGTAGTCCAACTGGGTGGGCACCAAAATATGGCTCACCCAGGAATTATAAGCGTACACAACTGTTCAGTTCTGTCGGTGGCTGTTGGTTACAATTGTTGTTTAGTCGTTTAGTTGTGTCCGACTCTTCGTGACCCCATGGACCAGAGCACACCAGGCACTCCTGTCTTCCACTGCCTCCTGCAGTTTGGTCAAACTCATGCTGATAGCTTTGAGAACATTGTCCAGCCATCTTGTCCTCTGTCGTCCCCTTCTCCTTGTGCCCTCAATCTTTCCCAACGTCAGGGTCTTTTCCAGGGAGTCGAGTCTTCTCATGAGGTGGCCAAAGTATTGGAGCCTCAGCTTCAGGACCTGTCCTTCCAGTGAGCACTCAGGGCTGATTTCCTTCAGAATGGAGAGGTTTGATCTTCTTGCAGTCCATGGGACTCTCAAGAGTCTCCTCCAGCACCATAATTCAAAAGCACCAATTCTTTGTCGATAAGCCTTCTTTGTGGTCCAGGTCTCACTTCCTTACATCACTACTGGGAAAACCATAGCTTTAACTATATGGACCTTTGTTGGCAAGGTGATGTCTCTGCTTTTTAAGATGCTGTCTAGGTTTGTCATTACTTTTCTCCCAAGAAGCAGGCCATACTTTTCTGTCTATAAGACAAGGTTTTTCCCTTCAAAAATCATGTTAAAAATTGGGGGTAGTCTTATACATGGGTAGCGCATTGTGGGGACGTGGGATTGGTGGCTGCAACGAGTCGGAGAATGTTATTGGTGGCTGCGTCAAGGCGCTGGTGTTGATTGGCTGTCGTTGTGACAATTGGGCAGTCGATTTGCTGCTTTTTTCGGCGAGGGGACAGGGGATAGGTGGCTTTTGCGATGCCGGCAGCAGCGGATTAATGAACATATGCATTTCCCCCCAAATAAATAGGTTACCTAAATAGCCTTGGTGCATTTCTGTGGATGGTGTTGCGCAGTTAAAAATAAATGTAATTGAAGCTTTTTTGTGGCCATTCGAGTGTGCCAAGTACAGTGGTACCTCAGGTTAAGTACTTAATTCGTTCCGGAGGTGCGTTCTTAACCTGAAACTGTTCTTAACCTGAAGCACCACTTTAGCTAATGGGGCCTCCTGCTGCTGCCGCGCCGCCGCTGCACGATTTCTGTTATCATCCTGAAGCATTCTTAACCCGAGGTACTATTCCTGGGTTAGTGGAGTCTGTAACCTGAAGCGTATGTAACCTGAGATACCACTGTGCACGCAAGGCACCGAGCCAAATGGCTGATTAATTAGCCGGCCTCCTGTGCTAAAAGCTACTCCCTTCTGGCGGGCAGGGAGTATTTGCAAAGTCCTGCATGCAAGGTTGGGGCAGACCCGGCAACACTTCGCCCGATCCCTCAGGGAAGCGTGCACTTTTCCCTGTTTTTAACTATGACCCCTAATTAGCACCTTTTCCCCAGCCCCAGGGAGGAGGAGGGGAGCAGGAGGCACGTTTGGACGCGCAGGTAGAAGTCTCCTGTGTGCAGTGCTCACACAGGGTTTTCAAAAGGGTTGCCTTGCGATGGCTTTTACAGTCCCAGTGAGTCCAAGGCTAGACCAAGACAGGAGGGGGGAAAGGAGCGCGAAGCAACGGCGGTGCAGTGAGAGGCTCAAAGCGTGGGCTGCAAAGACCCCTCAGTGACAACTTTGGGGAATCTCCCCATTTTTGAATTTTTTAGTTCCCCAACATATGGGGCGTCTTATACAAGGGGGCGTCTTATACAAGGGGGCGTCTTATACAAGGGGGCGTCTTATAGACTGAAAAGTGTGGTAACTTCGGTGTTCAGAGGTCAATAAGCAGAGGCCAATAAGCAGATGCTAAACTGCCTTGGCTCAGTATACCTGAAGGAGCGTCTCCACCCCCATCGTTCTGCCCAGACGCTAATGTCCAGCACTCAGGGCCTTCTGGCGGTTCCCTTATTGCGAGAAGCAAAGCTACAGGGAACCAGGCAGAGGGCCTTCTCGGTAGTGGCGCCCGCCCTGTGGAACGCCCTCCCACGAGATGTCAAAACAATAAACAACTACCTGACATTCAGAAGACATCTTAAGGCAGCCCTGTTCAGGGAAGTTTTTAATGTGTGACATTTTAGTGTGTTTTTGGTCTTTGTTGGAAGCCGCCCAGAGTGGCTGGGGAGGCCCAGCCAGATGGGCGGGGTACAAATAATAATAATAATAATAATAATAATAATAATAATAATAATAATAATTGTTATTATTATGTCTAGGGGCTGAGAATCTATGTTACCTTATGAGCTTCTCAACAAAATCTTAGCAAGGGGCTCTATCTAGAGTCATACAGTGAGAATTAGTGTTTGATTCAGCAAGGAAATTCTAAGTTCTAAACAGAAATCTAAGGCCAGTTCTTTTTGTGTAACTTTTATTATTTAGAAAGCCTGAGGTGGTTCCCCCCACCCCTAATTAAAACAGGGATTGGTGTGTGAGTCGGAACTGCGAGGGGGGGGGGAAATAAAATAAAATGGTGCTTCTGTTAATGCTTCTGAAACGACAAGTTGTGTTTTACCAGAAATCTCCTGCAGAGAATTATTAGCACTTCATTTTTATATTTCTGGGAAGCGTATATCTGTGTGGATGCCTTCCAAAAACATTAACTCTTTAGGAAGAAAAACCTGTTGTGGTTTTCATTACCAATATGGGAAAACATTTTGGATCTTCAGAGCAGAGCTTGGGCCTGTTTCTTACTGTGAGGGGTTGCCACGGTGAGAAGGAGGATGCTAGGCTAGATGTGCTGTTGTTGTGATCCATCTGGCTCGTAATGTTCATCTGTATCCTGGTTCTGGTCTTGTATGTCTTCTTCAGCCTGAAGGTTCTCACATCCCAGAATGTTCCTCCACATAGAAAATTGCTTCTTGCTTTTTCTTCAGGTGTCTGCAGAGAGTTCCTCCTGGGTGGGAGAGCTGTCCAGAGAACAGGGGCCATAGCAAAGACCCGCTTCCATGTTGCTTTTAGATGGCAAAGGTAGCGGAGTCTCCTTTGATGATCTGCGTGACCACAAAGGTGTCTCTTGGGGAAGGTGGTCCCACTCAATCACCTGGTTCCAAGTTGTTCGTGTGTGTTACTAGCAAGAGATGGAAAGAAGATAATGTGCCGTCCGGAGAAGAATGGCAGATTAAGTTGATGGATTATGCCGAAACGGCAAAAATGACTGGAAGAATCAGAAATCGGGAAGACCAAAATTTTAATAAATGATAAATTATTTTCCCCATTCTTTATCTTAAAAACCATTGTAAACAGTTAAAATTGCCAGTAGAATTGGAATAACACTTGTAGTTTAATGGTGGATTTTGGATATAATGATGTAAAAGATTTGGATTATTATAAAAGATGCAGGAGGTAATGACTAACAATAGGACCCACAAAGGGGAGGAGGGAAGTCCAGGAGATCCTTTGGAATCTTGTTTTTATGTTTTTGGCTTTGGGAACCAAGGCGTTTGAGAACCAAGGTACCACTGTACTCCAAAATCTCCTCACGATAGCTCCCTGCATCTTAATATTAGATAGCATCACATTTACGACAGTACAATACCTTTAACAGCCATATTGTACCATCAAGGTCTGTATTGGCTCCAGTTATTCCTCTTTGCCGGTCCCCCATCCCACTTTCCTTGAGAAGGATGGGGAAATTGGCAGTCAACCCATTGCAAGTCAGAACTAAAATTTAGGAGGGGTTTAGGCTCAGTTTATAATGGGACCTCCCACTTCCAAAATTTGCCGTCATCAGTATTGGCAACTGTTTTCTTATTTCCCCCACATAATAATGTCTAGTTTGAGTCTTTCCTATGGATACTTTGCTTACTGGCAAGCGACCCAATCAAAAACATCGTGAAAATGAAGGTTCTTGTTGCATATTGTACCGCTTTTCTCAACGGGATGGAAAAAGAAGAAAGTGTTGTTGTTTAGTCGTGTCCGACTCTTCATGACCCCATGGAGCAGAGCACGCCAGGCCCTCCTGTCTTTCACTGCCTCCCACAGTTTGGTCAAACTTATGTTCATAGCTTCAAGAACACTGTCCAACCATCTCATCCTCTATCGTCCCCTTCTCCTTGTGCCCTCCATCTTTCCCAACATCAGGGTCTTTTCCAGTGAATCTTCTCTTCTCATGAGGTGGCCAAAGTATTGGAGCCTCAGCTTCACAATCTGTCCTTCCAGTGAGCGCTCAGGGCTGATTTCCTTAAGAATGGACAGGTTTGATCTTCTTGCAGTCCATGGGACTCTCCTCAAGAGTCTCCTCCAGCACCATAATTCAAAAGCTTAAGGGCCCTCAATTTTCGCCCTCCCTGCCCAGCCTGTTTTCTGTGAAACATAGGTAGGGAGTTCTCTGACGCAGCTAAACGTGAAGTTCTAAATGGAAGTAGGTAGGAAGAAGGACTGTGATTCAGTTTGCTACCAGCCCCTGGAAAGCTGAATCACTTTGTTCAGGAAAAATGCTGCATGACTAGGAAGTGATTCATAGTGCTGGTGACTTCCTTGCAGCTCTGGTTTTGGTGCTCACTGTTATGGAAGGAGAAAAAGGGGGACTGGAAGGGGAGGAAAACCTGGGTTGAAAAAGAGCCTCCAGTTTGCACCTTTAGACTGCACGAACTATTCTGTTTTTGTTGTTGCTGGAGGAAGTGGGCAACGCTTTCTTTCACACGGGGGTGGAAATGAGTCAGTGCAGCCAGGTATGGAACATGCAAGCTGACTTTTGGCTAGTGGGAGTGTATCTGCGACACCAACCCGCCTTTCAATAATGTGAGTGTCTTAAGAACTGTAATTTTTGCAGACCAGATGGCTTTTTGGGTTGGGCTTTTATTATTACACGTGTTTCAGGCTTGCTTTCTTTTTAGTGTTTTGTGCTAGGTTAGGGTGGGTCCTAAATTCCAGTAGCTGCAGTGCTTTTGTTCTAGAAAAAAGGGTACTGGTGCTGAATACCCTTGCATTGAGTTGAGTTGGTGGTAGTGCTGTGGTCTAAACCACTTGAACCTCTTAGGCTCGCCGATCAGAAGGTTGGCTCTCGTTGCTCTGTCCCAGTGAGCTCTCGTTGCTCTGTCCCAGTTTGAAAGCACACCAGTGCAAGCAGATAAATAGGTACTGCTGTGGCGGGAAGATAAATGGTGTTTCTGTGTGCTCTGGCTTCCGTCATGGTGTTCCTTTGTGCCAGAAGCGGTTTAGTCATGCTGGCCACATGACCCGGAAAGCTGTCTGCGGACAAACGCCGTCTCCCTTGGCCTGAAAGTGAGATGAGCGCCGCATACCTTTAGTCACCTTTGACCAGACTTAACCGTCCACGGATCCTTTACCTTTTACCCTTGAGTACCCCCCCAAAAAAAACCACTGCAGCAAACACTCTGTGAGGTGAGTGAGGCTGAGAGACTTCAGAGAAGTGTGACTAGCCCAGCAGCTGCATGAGGAGGAGCAGAGACGTGAACCCGGTTCACCAGACTACGAGTCCACCGCTCTTAACCACTATGCCATGCTTGGCCTGGTTGTTGGGTCCTGCTCGCTCCATTACGTGATTGTGATAACTTGAGGAGGTAATGACTGAAGGGGGCTTATGAAGTTCACCAAGTGGCTTTGGGCCAGCCACCATCTCATGGCTTGACCTAAACCTTGATGGTTGTGAGCCTAAAATGGGACAATCGTTTTGGACACTTCCCTGAGCTCCTTGTAGAAAGGGCAGGTTAGGAACAGGATACATTTGTACATGTGTGTTTGTCTGCTGTCCTTTTTGCATGCGACCAAAACGTCAGCATTTGGTCTGACTAAGAGGAACATAATGTATGTCTGGCTTTACTCTGGTCGCTCATGTCAGAAAGCAATTTCTTCACCAGGTTGGCTGTAGATAGGAGCAAACTACTGTCCTGTGTGCATGACTTTAAGCAAGAGTCTGGCTCCAACTATAAAAGGGCGGTGTGGGGAAAACAAAATAGTTTCATAGCTCTTGCAGCTAAGTGCCTACTCAATCGCTTTGACCATGGAGGTGGAAAAGCCAGGTGAGATGTGGGCCAGGAACGAGCCCCTTTGTCTGCCTAAGGACAGGTCTTGTTCTCTTCACCCCTTTAGGGGAAGTGTTGAGGTAGAACTCCCTACAGTGATGAGCTTTCTAGGATCTCTTCCTGGTAGATTGATCTGCTGTGGGTGGGAAGACTGTTACTTGGCATGAGCTCTTCCCTGATGTCTGGAGAGGAGAGTGCTGTTGCACTTGAGTCCTGCTAATGGACTTCCCGTAGTCATCTAATTGTCCTCTGTGAACTCAGGATGGGCAATTTCCCTGATTTGTCAAGCAGTTCTTACGTTCCACTTTGCAGCAAGAGACATGGAGGGCTCCAGATTCGAGGTGCTGATCTTCCTAGGACAGAACCCTTCCATCCTTGATTTCATGTCTCTTCTGGACCACACAGGGGCCCGTGACTGTCCTCAACCAGCTTGCTACTGGTGAATATGTCTTTTAATCTGGTGCGATGAGCTCAGTGCAACATTGGGTAGGGCTAGGTGATACCTGGTTTTCAACATTGCGATCTATCACCAGCTAAACATCGTGATACACTGGTATATCACAATGTTTGAAATAAGGATGGAGCTATGTAGACGCATTGTCTGGCTTCCTGATTCGTGATATATTGCCAGGTTAGGAATTTTGAAACTGATATCAGGATATGGATTTCAGACCAGTTTTGGACGATATATTGGTGTATTGCCCAGCCCTAACATTGGGTAGAGTTCTTGTCCTCAAGACTTTGGAGAAAGGCAGGGGATCTTTCTTCCAAAATAGCAGTGAGGTAGTGAGGGAGTTTCTAGATCTCAGCATGGCATCTAGGGGGAAGACTTTGTCCCCTTCTCAAGTGGTGATGGGGAGGTGGCAGGGTTCGTGATGAGCGTAAGTTTTAGAGGACTACCAGGGCCAGCAACTCATTCTCCATACAATAAGACAAATCTGTGTTCAGGAGGCTCAGACCCAAGAGAAGGTAGGTCCCTGGAGATTTAACTCCCCTACAGGGATCAGTCTGTCTCAGTGTGAGAAATCCTCTTTCCCTGCCACAGCGTGTGGAAAGGTTTTCGCCGGGTAAAACATACCATTTAGGCTTGATGAATGAAAATAGCTACTAAGGTTTAAAAGGAGACGAGGATTCTTTGAACTTCAGCTGTTAGCTCTGATTGCTTGTTATGTGGTCCAGAGCACACAAATGGACTGCGGAATGTAGAACGAAAGCATTAAAGGCATTGGGGGAGGAGCTGCTGGAAAGATTAATATAATAATATTAATAATAATCCCACAACCCATCCACTTGCCTGTTAGATGTCCGGGAGAATACCTACAGCAAGCAAAAGGATTATGAAAGATGGGCAGTGTTTTACCGTGAGATGAAAGGTTTAAAGAGATAAGATTCTGAAGCGACCGGCCTTGTTTATCCAGGCTAGTCCCTATTAAGTTGCAAGCCCATCCATTAGTGTGATATGTCCAGTAAAGACAACTGTATGGGAAGAATGTCTCGGATGCTTAGTGTGCAGTTTAGGAGACAATATAGCTTTTGTGTGTTAATGGCTTTCGGAACTGGCTTGCCAAATAGCTACACGACTAGAGATGAGAGTGTCTGGGGGAATAAAACAAAAAGAATACCAGGGTGCTTGTGTGTGCATAAGAGAGAGAGGGCATGTCTGTCTGCTTTCTCTGCTTACCCCCCTACCTTGCGATCCAGTGTTTGTAGAAATTATTTCACGTCACGGACATAAGAACCATTTTTCTGGAACATGACTAATCTCCAGGCTTACAATGTGTTTTTAATGCACTCACCATTTATGTATGGAATAAGTTTTAGATACTAAAACATTGCTTTCCTCTCCAGACCCTTTCTCTTCTCCTTTGTTATTGAAATGTTGAGTGTCTGGAGCTTGCTGTGCATTTTTGCTTCAGAGTCTATAAAGTCCCATATACGTAGTAGCAGTCATATAGAACAGGCACCGAATGCTACAGGTTTGTGACTGGGGCTGCAATCGTAGCCCGACCTACCTGGGAATAAACCCCTTAGAAATCAGTGAGACTCACTTCTGAACAGCTGTGGCAAGGAGTAAGACTTGTGCTGTAAGCTTGTTGTTGTTGTTTAGTCGTTTAGTCGTGTCCGACTCTTCGTGACCCCATGGACCAGAGCACGCCAGGCACTCCTGTCTTCCGCTGCCTCCCACAGTTTGGTCAAACTCATGCTGGTAGCTTTGAGAACACTATCCAACCATCTCGTCCTCTGTCGTCCCCTTCTCCTTGTGCCCTCCATCTTTCCCAACATCAGGGTCTTTTCCAGGGAGTCTTCTCTTCTCATGAGGTGGCCAAGGTATTGGAGCCTCAGCTTCAGGATCTGTCCTTCCAGTGAGCACTCAGGGCTGATTTCCTTAAGAATGGATAGGTTGGATCTTCTTGCAGTCCATGGGACTCTCAAGAGTCTCCTCTATCACCATAATTCAAAAGCATCAATTCTTCGGCGATCAGCGTTCTTTATGGTCCAGCTCTCACTTCCATACATCACTACTGGGAAAACCATGGCTTTAACTATACGGACCTTTGTTGGCAAGGTGATGTCTCTGCTTTTTAAGATGCTGTCTAGCTTAGTCTTGCTGTAAAATAGTCCCTTTTTCTTAATTTGACGTGAGCAACTCCCTGGCATATGGGGCGGGGTGTGTGTGTGTGTGTGTGAATGTCAGACTTGGTACATCTCTCTCCCATTTACCCCAATGGCATGTATGACTAGAAGGTAGATCCCATTTTTTATTCTCTACCTTGAAACGGGCAAAGCTCTTGGGTTCCCCTTTTGAAATGGTTTCTGTACTTTCCTGAGATATTTCCCTATTTCAAGAAAAATGTATTTCTTGTTTCAGTATTCTTTAGTAGGTAACTGGTTCTTTAAAAATGGCCACTCATCCTGCAGCTGGCTTCCTCCTAAGGAACTAGAAACTTGAAGGGAACAAAGCCTGTATGTATGTGTGTGTGTGTGTGTGTGTGTGTGTGTGTTCAAATGTGTAAAAATTGCTTATTCTACACGTGGCAGATCATTTGAAATGAAATACACCATCTTCTTAAGCTCCTTAGCATAGCTTAATTTTGACAAAAGCTATTTATGTATGACCTTACTGCCCCCTTTTTATTCCGGAGGGAGGGAACTAGAAAATAATGGCTTTTCCATGTCTTCTGAGACAGATTTGCCCTGTTATCTATTGATTCGCACTGTTTGGCCATGTAAAAACTGGACTAATACTGTGATTTTCGCCTTCCTGAAGTTACTTCGTCTTTGCGAACAAACAGAAAATCCTGGGAATTTTCTACCCCATTCCCAGTTCTGAAACCACAGTAAGGAGAATGCGATCCAGATTCTTGGTATGTTCCCAGTTGATGTCAAGGAGAGGCACTTGAGGATTCTCTCTGGACCTCATTCAGTTATTTTTGGCTTGTAGTTTTGCTGCTTCTAATCAGAGCAGAATCCAAACTTCTGTTGTGTTTTAAAAAATGGAGGGGGTGAAGCATGCATACTCTCATCTATATTTTACGTGCTTTGTGGGTGAGGTACATAAACGCTATCTGGAAACTGAATTACCTTCTTTACGTTACTTTGACATGACAGTCTGGATTTAGCTGGTATTAAAACTACATGGGGAGGTGGGGGAACATTATGGCTGCGTGGCAACACAACGTCAACTGTGGTTTAGTGTTAACATGAACAAGCCTAAGGCTTAGGTGCTCCCCCATTCCTCTAGTTTGCCCACAACAAGGATATTGAAAGCTTTTGTGTCTACTTTTAACTAACTTCAGTTCTGTGTTATGTCCAAACGTAGACAAAACTGTGGTTAGTATTTGCTTATGGCTTAGTGAAACGAGCCAACTTCAAACTAGGATCTACAGAGTTTGGCTTGTTTTAACAAACCCTTGTTAATATTAACCACAGTTTGGGGTGTAACAGTAAACTGCGGTTAAATGAAAACACCACTTGTGGTTCCACCAGAAGAACAGGGAGGATGGAGAGCACACAAGCCAGAGACATAACATGAAACAGCAGCTTAGCATCACATTCAAATCAGGTGATTGACCAGACTTGTGCTGGAACAAAAGTTCCCCTAACTGTAATCTGTACCTTGGATTATGACTTTGGCCTGTCTACATAAATGGAGCATCATATGAAAAAACTGTTCCTGTACCACTTCAGAATGCAGATGTGGGGTGTATATTTAAAAACTGCTTTATGGAAGAAGCAGACAACAACAGTTTCTTTATGGATATTTATACTCTGTAAATGGCCCTGTAAGCTACAACTTTAAATTTCCTAAGTGGGTGTGGGGTGGGAGGAGGAAATTTAAGAAATTGGTGAGGGAACAGGAAACGAGCAGCTTCACTTACACCATATTGAGATTTGTTTCGTTTGGGGAATGAATTTCAGAAGTGAAGCCCTGCAGGACAGAGATTATGGCCTGGGATCTGAAGGTAAAGTGTATTAGTTCTGGGAGAAGTTTCCAACCAGAAACGTATCACCAATCGTTTGATTGCCTTGTTAGCATGGAACGAACGCAATTTGTGATTGCTCTTTTGCGATAATTTCTTCACGAAGTGGTTATGTACCGATTGCGATTATCATCACTTTCGTTTATATGTGTACTGGCCTTCGTACGAGAGGAAATATTGAGGCGTTCTTCTCAAGACGTTCCGTGTTCTGACTTAGTACATTTATTTAATTACTGTTTCGTCTAACTCAATAGCCTGAAACCTGAGGTTTTGAGGGTGGTTCTTCCTGTTCACTGATGCTATTGCTTACTGTTTTGTATGAAAAAGACCATTATCTGCCTTTCTCTGAAGATTCTGGCTGATTTCATCATGGCCGAGGACTGTTGTATTCTTTCATTTCCTTTTGGGCGTTGGGAGCGTTAGTTTGTTATCCAGCTTTGCCCAAACAAACCTTGTGCATTGCTAAAAATAGGACACTCCGGGTGCCAACTTTCTCTTTGAGTCATGTCCTACACGGGTCATTCAAAAGAGGGAAACTTGTGTGAGAGAGTCAGAGAGAGAGGGAGCAGCTGCAACTGTAGACTAATGACTTTGACATCGTTCTTGAACGCCTAAGTGTAAATGATGTGCATATATTGGGTGTGGCCCAATTTTTGTAATCATTCATTCATTCATTTAATTATAAAAGGTAAAGGACCCCTGGATGGTTATGTCCAGTCAAAGGTGACTATGGGGTTGCTGTGCTCATCTCTCTTTCAGGCCGAGGGAGCTGGCGTTTGTTCACAGACAGCTTACTGGGTCATGTGGCCAGCATGGCTAAACTGCTTCTGGTAGAATGGAACACTGTGATGGAAACCAGAGTGCACAGAAACACTGTTTACCTTCCTACTGCAGCGGTACCTATTTATCTACTTGCACTGGTGTGCTTTCGAACGGCTAGGTTTGCAGGATCTGGGACAGAGCAACGGGCGCTCACCCCGTCGCGGGGATTCAAACCGCCGACCTTCTGATCGGTAAACCCAAGAGGCTCAGTGGTTTAGACCACAGCGCCCCCCTTTTCCCATGTGTGTGATAAATAGGTACTGCTGCGGCGGGAAGGTAAATAGAGTTTCTGTGCACTGTGGCTTCCGTCACGGTGTTCTGTTGCGCGAGAAGCAGTTTAGTCCTGCTGGCCACATGACCCAAAAAGCTGCCTGTGGACCAACACTGGCTCCCTCGGCCTGAAAGCGAGATGAGCACCGCAACCCCATAGTCGCCTTTGACTGGACTTAACTGTCTAGGGGGTCCTTTATTTAGTTATATACCTGGACAACAAGGAGATAGGATGTTGTGGTCACAAATGCCCATTGCTGGATCTGGATGCTGGCCTTTTAGATCGAGAGGCAATTGTTCTTTCGACGGACTCTTAGAAGTGGGTACATTGGCTGTAGATCAGGGGTCAGCAACCCTTTTAAGCCATGGGCTGGTCCACTGTCCACCAGACCATGTGGTGGACTGGACTATATTTTGAAAAAAAACTAATGAGCGAATTCCTGTGCCTCACAAATAACCCAGAGATGCATTTTAAATAAAAGCACACATTCTACTCATGTAAAAACACCAGGCAGGCCCCACAAAAAACCCAGAGATGCGTTTTAAATAAAAGGACACATTCTACCCATGTAAAAACACGCTGATTCCTGAACCGTCCGCAGGCTGGATTGAGAAGGCGATTGGGCCGCATTTGGCCCCCAGGCCTTAGGTTGCCTACCCCTGCTAAGGATTATTTGTCGTTGAAGTGGTATTCTGGGGTCACTCGCACAGAATCCCCACACTAACAGCACAATGACCCACGTTTCTCTTTATTGCACACCTGGGACAGCAGTAGTACACCTTTG
This sequence comes from Podarcis muralis, assembly GCF_964188315.1. Lineage (NCBI taxonomy): Eukaryota > Metazoa > Chordata > Lepidosauria > Squamata > Lacertidae > Podarcis > Podarcis muralis. The sequence goes on along the minus strand of NC_135662.1, from coordinate 77,445,074 downwards.
CTGGGAGCAACCAGGGTTCATCGTGTGCAGCCCAAGCTTCCTCAGAATACATTTTAAACCTTATAAACCTTTCACTTCAGCGCTGTTCTCATCGATCTTCCCCTCACAGTTTTGCTTTCAGCCCTTCTGCTGGCTGGCAGGATAGCTGGACCTGGGGTCATGTAAACCTCACAAAGTGTGTGCCATCCAGTTCTTTCCTGTGGGGTAGCTTCAGATATGAGGGTCAGCACCATAAACCCCTGGCTAACAGTTTAATTAGATTAACTCGCTTTGATCACTCAACCGGGGGTGAGTTTTAATTAGCTTTCAATCCTCTGTGTGTGCAGTTGTTTTGCTGTTCCCACACAATTTGTCTGTCTTGCCCTGTTTCTTGCCCACTTAATTCTCTGATGCAGATTGTCAAACCAGTTCTGCATTAAATCCATTTTTTTCTCTTAACACCATGTGCCTGCTGTTCTGTTTTTACTGGAATGGTTTTACTTGTTCCTTTAGCTGTATATATTATTATTATTATTATTATTAATTACTGTACAGTGGTACCTCGGGTTACATACGCTTCAGGTTACGCACTTCGCTAACGTAGAAATAGTGCTTCAGGTTAAGAACTTTGCTTCAGGATAAGAACAGAAATCGGGCTCCGGCGGCGCAGTGGCAGCAGGAGGCCCCATTAACTCAAGTGGTGCTTCAGGTTAAGAACAGCTTCAGGTTAAGTACAGACCTCCGGAACGAATTAAGTACTTCGTATTCAACATCACAAAATACGGTGATGGTCCCAAATTAGATGGCTTTAAAAAAGGATTAAACAGATTCATGGAGGATGAGATTGTCAGTAACTGCAAGTTCCTCTTGAGGTTGGGAAGCACTATGCCTTCGAATTCCGGTTGCTAGAGCGGGAAAGTGCTATTGTCTCCATATCCCGAGGCACCTTGTTGGTCATTATGGGGCGCTGGGCTAAATAACATCTCATCTGATCTAGCAGGCCTGCTATGTTGCAGCATGGTGACAGAGGTTTTAGTTCTGTTGATTCATGATTAGAAGCGGTGGGTTCAGTTGTCTTCTGAGACTTAGGTTGGAGCGAACTGGTTTGAATTTTTTGTTGTTATTATTAAAAAAAAGTTGTCGTGATAAAAATATTAGCTTTGGTGTTTAGTTCTTAGAATCATAAAATTGTAGAGCTGGAAGGGACCCTGAGGTTCATAGAGTCCAGGGGTGAGCAAGCTTTTTCAGGAGGGGGCCAGTCCACTGTCTCTCAGACCTTGTGGGGGGGCCGGATTATATTTTGGAAAAAAATAATGAACGAATTCCTATGCCCCACAAATAACCCAGAGATGCATTTTAAATAAAAGCACACATTCTACTAGTGTAAAAACACCAGGCAGGCCCCACAAATAACCCAGAGATGCATTTTAAATAAAAGGACACATTCTACTCATGTAAAAACACGCTGATTCCCGGACCATCCGTGGGCCGGATTTAGAAGGTGATGGGTTTTAGTTTGCCTACCCATGATCTAGTCCAACCCCTACAGTGCAAGAATATGCAGCTAGCCAATACAGGGATTGAACACATGAACCAGCACCACACTCTAACCAAGTGAGCTCAAAGCACTTGTTATTCACTTCAGCCATCCTTAAAACAGCCCTGCAAAGTAGGTCGCTGTTATTCTTAGGTGACTGCGGGATGAGATTGAATGATGGCTTTGCTTGGCATCACCTGGTGGCTCAGAAGATACTTCCTCCTCTCTCTTTTTTGTAAATATTTTACAAAAGCTAAACCATTCAGTACAGTGCTACCTCTAGTTGCAAACTTAATTCATTCCGGAGGTCCGTTCTTAACCTGAAACTGTTCTTAACTAGAGGCATGCTTTCGCCAATGGGGCCTCTTGCTGCCGCTGCGCCGCCGGCACACAATTTCCGTTCTCATCCTGGGGCAAAGTTCTCGATTCGAGGGAACTCTTCCAGGTTAGCGGAGTTTGTAACCTGAAGCGTTTGTAACCTGAGGCATTTGTAACTCTAGGTACCGCTGTATTCCATTATTGCATCCATCAAAACTTGTTTACACTGTTGGATTTATCTTAATGCTGCCAATGTTTTCAGCTGTACACAATTGTTTCCAGTTTATTCAATAAACGTTTTCCAATTTTCTTTAAACATATGTTGTTCTTGTTCTCTTATTCTATATGTTAAGTCTGCGAATTGTGCATATTCTGTCAACTTAAGTTGCCATTCTTCTTTGGTTGGGACTTGGCTCGTTTTCCAATTTGGGGCTAACAAAACACAGGCCGCAGTAGTAGCATACATAAACAACCTTTTTTGGCACCTGGGGATTTCAGTCTGAATTATCCCCAACAGAAAGGACTCTGGGGTGTTTTTTTTTGGGGGGGGGGAGTACTTTTAAACATTTTTCAGAAGACGCTTCTTCCTTCTGTAGTTCAAAGAAACGGCACTCCCAATCTTTCCACACTGTGCTGTAGGGTGGAAATACTTATTTATTTATATCACCCTTCCTCTCCCAGAGGGGTAGGGTGGGTCATGCAGTAAAAAAAACCCAATTGCAGTGGTACCTCAGGTTACATACACTTCAGGTTACAGACTTCACTAACCCAGAAATATTACCTTGGGTTAAGAACTTTGCTTCAGGATGAGAACAGAAATTGTGCGGCGGCGGCGCAACAGCAGCAGGAGGCCCCATTAGCTAAAGTGGTGCTTCAGGTTAAGAACAGTTTCAGGTTAAGAACAGACCTCCAGAACAAATTAAGTTCTTAACCTGAGGTACCACTGTACGGTGAAACGTAATAATAAAGAAATCTATTGCAGCAACTAAGCTAACAGTAATACTTCAAACCGTGTGTGTGTGTGTGTGTGTGTGTGTGTGTGTGTATAAAGCGTATTTTTCGCTTTATAAGACGCACCAGACCACAAGACGCACCTAGTTTTTGGAGGAGGAAAACAAAAAAAATATTCTGAATCTCAGAAGCCAGAACAGCATGAGGGATCGCTGCGCAGTGAAAGCGGCAATCCCTCTTGCTGTTCTGGCTTCTGGGATAGCTGTGCAGCCTGCATTCGCTCCATAAGACGCACACACATTTCCCCTTACTTTTTAGGAGGGGAAAAGTGAGTCTTATAGAGCAAAAAATACGGTGTGTGTGTGTGTGTGTGTGTGCGCGCGCGCGCGTGTACACACACACACACACACACACTGTTCTGGAGGTTCCTGCAACCCTCTGGAGTAGATTTAGGGAGGTTGCAGGAAGGGAGATACGTTATGCATGCTGAAATATTGCGTTGGTGGAACATCTTGGTTGAATACCACCCATGAGAGACAGTTCTTCTTACTGGGGAAATAAATGGCTGATCTGGAACCCCAGACACTTTTCAGAAAGCCCTGACTTTCTCCTTTAATTCACAGCCTGGTTCTTAAATTATAAGATGAGAATATCAGTGGAGGCCCTAACCCACCAACGGTCCATTTGTGTGGTGAGGAGGAGCTGCATTCCTGCACTGAAAGCTTGCCCTTAACTTGTATTTGTCAACCAAACGTGAGGCAGAATCTTCCCTTACGACCTCTGGAACTTGAAGCAGAAGCGAATTCCGAAAAGGCTCATTTGCTGCCTCCAAAACGGCCGCCTTCTTACACTTTGACATGTCGCCTCACTTCTGAGTCTTGTGTTTTTGGGTGTGGGTGGAGGCAAATGACGTTGGGCTCGCAGTTCGATAAATAGAAGTATTGAGACCCGGCCAAAACACGGGTCATAAGGGAAGTACTGAATCAGAAGCTCACTCCTAAATAAGGCGTCTGTTTTAAAAACACAAACCTTTTGCCTCCCGTATCTGCTGCTCCCTGGATGGCTGAATCGCTCGTTTTTATACATGAGTAAAGTGTGGCTGGTGCTGTGAATCATCATTTGTTAACTCTCCATATCTGGTCTGTGTTGAAACTTTGCTTGTAAAGACCTAGAGAAAGTCTTTGTGCCCGAGATTAAAAAACAAAAATCAAACCCATGCTCAAAACTCTCCCTGTTTTGAGTTGGTGAAAGAATCTTTCTTTTCGCAAAATCCTCTGAATCAATAATTGCTTATTTGCCTTGCTTCTGCTCTTCCTCATAAAGAAGCATTGTCTGTTTGGCATTTAGTGAAATAATCAATGCTGGGTATGTTTGAGTATCTCCAACGAGGCGGCACAATTTGACGAACAGCCGTAAGGAAAACGGAAATATCAAACTTTCGGCCTAGCGTTGCTCTGAGAAGGGTAGATTTTGATAATAACAATGAAAGGAAGTGTGCTTGTGTATGCATGTTTAGACTCCATTGTCCGTTGGTGGCGTTCAGTGAAGTTGGTGGGTTCTGAAACTTTTTGGAGGACAGCAGGCCTTGCGTCCAAGGAGAAATCTTGAGTCTCAGACTTTTCTTTCGTGGAAGCACCTCCCATGAGGCAATGAGACAAATTAGACTCTACGAGGGATGAGAACCTTTTTGACTTGAGGGCTGTGTTCCTTCATGTGCCCATTTCTGTGGCGCATTGTGGCCAGAGGCAAACAATGGGTTGATAAAACAGATGCAACTCCTCCTTTAGGTGACTTTCCAGCTATGCAGGAGTCAGATATTTCTACGTAGAGACACATCTCTCCTTGCCCTTATCCAGACAAGCAAGAAACATGTTCGCGGTTCAGGGATGCATTCCTGGCAGGCAAAAAAACACTTGAGGGCGGGGAGCAGGGCTGGTGAGTATTGTTATTATTTTGACTGTTACATTATCTCGTTATTTCCTCCAGGAAGTTCAAAGTGGTGTATAGGGTGTCTCCCTCCCCATGTTTTCTTCACAACAGCCCTATGAGGTCGGTTGGGCTGAGAGACAGCGACTGGCCCAAGGTCACCCCAGTGAGGGATGTCAGGATTTGAACCCGTGTCTCTCGTGTTTCTAGTCTAGTACCACCCAGTTTGTGTTACCTCTGTGGAGATAGACCCACTGACTTGGAGGGTTTCCTCCCCTCTTCATAGTAAAGGTTCTGTGTGTGTTTGTGTACGAATGCAACAAAAACTAGGTTAAGATGGGTAAATGTTAAATTGTAGGTATAAAAGTGATGCAATGATGAATGGGCTGCTTTTATGAATTGCACAACTAATATCTTCAGTATCTCTTTGTTAGGTATTACGGACACTAATCGGTTGGTTTCTGGTTTGTAATCAGTGTTGCCATGTACTTGGGTTTAATTTCTTTGGAAGAACTTGTATTAATTCATCTTGTATTTTTATGCTGTGAACCACGCTGAGATCTGCGGATGAAAATATTATTTAATAAATAATTACATCTCATTTAATATAATGAAGATGATATAAATGATAGTAAAATGCTTGGGCCCTGATCCCGGTGAAGTCAAGCTCCTATCAGCAGCAATGAGACTTGAATTATTTTTATTTTTTAAAACAAATTTTATATATACCACTTGATGGTAAGACAACCTCTAAGCAGTTTAAAATATATTAAATGCGTACTGCTGATGCTTAAAGCTGCATGCTAGGCAGCAGAGGAACACGGGTGGCGCTGTGGTCTAAACCACTGAGCCTCTTGGGCTCGCCCATTGGAAGGTTGGCGGTTTGAATCCCCATGATGGGGTGAGCTCCTGTTGCTCTGTCCCAGCTCCTTCCAACCTAGCAGTTCGAAAGCACGCCAGTGCAAGTAGATACATAGATACCGCCGTGGTGGGAAAGTAAAAGGCATTTTGTTGCAGTCTTGCTTCTGTCACGGTGTTCTGTTGCGCCAGAAGCAGTTTAGTCATTCTGACCACATGACCTGGAAAGCTGTCTGTGGACAAACGCCGGCTCCCTTGGCCTGAAAGCGAGATGAGCACCGCAACCCCATAGTTGCCTTTGACTGGACTTAACCATCCAGGGGTCCTTTACCTTTATTTAAAACAAACAAACAAACAAAACCTGCTAGGCAATGTGCTTCTTCAACCCTGAAGCAATTTATTGTTTGCCTTTGAGTTATCGGGATTCACCTTTTCTGTGCTCCTAGGTTTGTGATACACAAGCAGTTGGCACCCTAATGCATTCCTGAAATATCTTGGTGTAACCAAGGAAGCTGGATGGGTTGTCAGCCTCTTAATTGTGTGTTGAGTATCTTTTGCCCATTGCCAAAATCTTTGGCTGCAATCCTAGATGCACTTACTTGGTGGTAAGTCCCACTATACTCAGTGATGCTTCCTTCTGGGTAAGCATACCTACATTGCTTAACAGCAGTCAGGAACTAAAAAAAGGGGGGGAGAGAGAACAGAATACTTGCATCATTTTGACCAATGGCACTCCTTCTGAGAAGCTATTCCAAAATCAAAAGCAATCTGAAAAACAATTTGGTGTAGCTAAAGGTGAGAGGAATGAGTTAACCTGTTCCAAATCAGGAGGTCTCTATAATATTCTGAGCCAATCAAGGCTGCTGATCAACAAAAGGTGGCATTTTTTTCTTCAACAGGAAACATTGCATTTCCACTTGACGCTGCTGTGCTGGCTTTTGCACACGCGACTCCTAGTAGCAAGAAAATTTCATAGCTTGGCATTTTCTAAGGCTTCGCATTAGTAATTGTCCCCGATTCGTAATTGCAGTGCAATTCACTGGCTCAATTGATTGTAAACACACTAAAAACAATACTTCCCCACATCTCAGTTGCCAGCATAGCACCTTGCCTTACAGGAGGAAAAAAATGCCTGAGGGGTGTGCACTGAATAATTACTACCATTTAAAATTTCTGAGTTGAGCATATGTAAGAATTTTGTTCGAGGAAAGTAAATCCATCTTAAATGTAACATAGATTGACTTCAAAACTGCTTCCTCCAACTCTCCCCTCCATTCAACTGTTGTACAGTGTTAGGTTGCATTTGACATCATGGAATCAAGGTTTGAAGCTGGTTCCAAATTCTGATTGATTGATTGATTGATTGATTGTACCACCCTTCATCACAAGATTTCAGGCTGAAGTCAACAGTTGTGTTGGCAGAGTGACCCTCCCTGAGGCACAAGCCTAGACACTGGGTCTGGAGGTCCTGGGCTGCCCAGATGACAAGACCCCGTTCCAAGCCTCGCTGATGTGGTCCAAAGGAAAACAGAGCAATACGTTTGGCACCAGCTTGTCCGCAGAAGTTGACGGAAGGAGACATACAAGGTGCCTTCCAACCGTCTTAGATATTGCACTTTGGATTTCTGTAGGGTTTACTTCTTCGCCTTTCCTTCTCCCAAAGATAGCCCCCGCAAAGCAGCAGAGATTTAGGGTCAGAGTTTTCCTTCTCTTGGATGGGCTGATTTCCCAGGTTGCTGCTCCTTACTTTCCTATACACCATGTGCAGAAACTGTCTTTGTGACCCACAAATGGTCTTGTCCGCTCAATCCGCCAGGGCCTGTCTTTGTATGCAGAGCGAGTCCCTAACTTGGCTACCCTGTCCTGGTTTAGCTGCCCGGTTGAAGCCGTTCCTGTGCTGTGGCCATTGTCACATGCTGACAGCTTCTAGGAGCCACAGATGAAAGTGGACCAAAGGTGGACAAAATACCCCAGATGGGGCACGACATGTTCCCCACCAGATTTAGTACCCCCTTCTTTCTTTCTTTGGCAATTGCTTGTAGCCGAGTAAGATTGTCTTCCATGAACAGGGTCTTAACAGTGAGTCCGTAAGTGACTGTGGAGGCCAATTCTGGATCCACACGTCCTTCCACAGTGGGGACATAGGTTTCTGGGCAGGAGTTGATCAAGGTGAGGGTTTGCCAAGCATGCCTTCCTCTTAGCACGCTTCTCCCTTTCGTCCTGAGTTTGAGTGTCTTCAAAACTCAAGACACCTTTGGTAAAGGCTGTTCTCCAACTGGAGCACTCACAGGCCAGTATTTCCCATTTGTCGGTTTTTATACTACATTTTTTAGATTTGCCTTGAGAGAGTCTTTAAACCTCTTTTGTTGACCACCAGCATTACGCTTTCCATTTTTAAGCTTGGAATAGAGTAGTTGCTTTGGTAGACGATAATCAGGTGTCCGCACAACATGACCAGTCCAATGAAGTTGATGTTGAAGAATCATTGCTTCGGCACTGGTGATCTTTGCTTCTTCCAGTACACTGGCATTAGTTTGCCTGTCTTCCTAAGTGATGGAATCTTTTGAGGAGTTGGAGATGGCTTTTATAAGTGGTCCATGTTTCACAAGCATACAGTAAGGTTGATAATACAATAGCTTTGTAAACGGGCATTCTGGTTTCCCTGCAAGTGTCCTGGTCCTCAAGCGCTCTGCACTTCAATCGGGAGAAAGCTGCAGTCGCAGAGCTCAGGCGATGCTGGATTTTGGCATCAATGTCGGCCATTGTGGAAAGATAACTGCCGGCGCCCATCTCACCTGGTTTCACTAAACAGAGAGCCAAGACAGTGAGGCCCTCTACTTCAGAAACATAGAATTGTAGAGTTGGATGAAACCCTCTAGACTAACCCCCTGCAATGCAGGGATATGCAGCTGTCCCACACAGGGTTCGAACCTGCAACCTTGGCATTATCAGCACCATGCTTGAACCAACTGAGCTATCCTGACCTGTCCTGTGGCTTTTGCTCTGCCAGGACCATTTCATCTTGATCACAAGTAACATCATGAAAGTGCTAATGCCTAGAGGTCCTTCTTTGTCTCTCTACCAAATTCTTCACGCTTTCAAAAATGCTGCACGATCTCTCAAAGTTCACTATTGACAGCAGCACAAAAAAGAGAGATCCCCCCCTCAAAAGAAACGGCTGGTTATCCTTTTCCATTAGAACAGTTTCCTGCTTTGCATGGATACATGGATACATAAAAGATAGGAGTGAGTCTAATAATCTGAAAGTGGCTGCTCATCTCTTAACAGGTGGCACTATAATATCTGTATTGCGAGAGATTCTGTATAATGTGCCGGTTACTTAGGAACTGGGATATTGCTTCTGTGATTGTGTAAACTAGCTTGGAGAACATGCTGGAGAATAAAAACAATTTAATTGTTTTTGGTAGCGTACTCCTGCCGGACTGCCGTTAGCTCTGGGAAAGGCTAACTGCAGGAGCAAGAAGGCTTCCATGGGAAGAGAATAGTCTTTTAGGTACGTATTCTGGACTTGAAGCGTTTAGACCTTCAGTTGAGCAAGGCTGTCACACCACCACATTTCAAATATTCTTCGACGCAGAGCACATTGCAGGTAATTAATTTAAAGGTAACCAAAGGCATGTCTCACTGTGGCCAAGTCTGATCTTCTTAGGTTTATTTAGATGCTGGACCTAAGCATCCTTGGCCATAACTTCTACTGGAGTATCCAAGAGCACTCCCAGACCAGAAACGTTTAATTTTGAGGGGAACACAATGGCATACAGGACAGGCTGAACCTTTGCTCCCAGATCAGTTGACGGCCTTTGTTCTTCCTGATTACGCTTCGTTTCGTTAGTCTTTGACCAGTCTATTTTTGCTTCCCAGAACTGATTCAGAATATCAGCAGCTTTTCTGAAACTGAGAGAGAAAGCCTTGTTGGGTGCACTCTTGGGAGAAGGTCACCTCCATTTTATAACACCTGCACTGGCTTCCAGTAGGTTTCTGGACACAATTCATTAAAGACCTAAAATGCTTTGAGCACAAGGTAGCTAAAGGACCAGCTCCTCCCATATAGCACTGCCTACTTTTTAAGATCTGCAGAGCAGGATTTCCTCCACATCCCATGATTTGGGGAGACACAGCTGGCTGGGACAATAGAGAGGTCCTTCTTTGTAGCAAATTGATTTGGTCCCCTTTCTTGGCATTACAGTGGTACCTCGGGTTACATACGCTTCAGGTTGCATACGCTTCGGGTTACAAACGCTTTAGGTTACAGACTTTGCTAACCCAGAAATATTGCTTCAGGTTAAGAACTTTGCTTCAGGATGAGAACAGAAATCGTGCTCCGGTGGTGTGGCAGCAGCAGGAGGCCCCATTAGCTAAAGTGGTGCTTCAGGTTAAGAACAGCTTAAGGTTAAGTACGGACCTCCGGAACGAATTAAGTACTTAACCCGAGGTACCGCTGTATATTTTCTTCCCTCACCACCACACCGGCCTGTCAGTGCACGTTCTCCAGACAGATGACAAATGCTGGGGTTTGGTGCTTTGTTTTTGAAAATTGAATATTACTTGCCTCACCGGGCATTGATTCTCTCCCCCCGCCCCTCACCACAAACACATACATAGGCTTTCTGTTGAGAAACAGGTCACTTAGTCAGTGCTTCCTGGTCAAATAAAACAATGTTGTGACACACAAACTGGCTTAATGATGACGCCAGTTCCACAACTGTAGCAGAAGCACAGCTTTGAACCTGCTTGCGATCTCTTCATGATGCTGCAACGAATGCACCTGGTCTTCAAACTTTCTGTAGTGTCTCATATGCTAAGGACCCCCTCAAACATTGCAGGGGATTCTGGGCAATTCAGACGCATATCGTGTGGCAAATTGGCCAGGCTTAGGCCTCTCAGTGGCCTTGTGTGAGGATGAGCACACGCAGTTCTTCCTGCCATATTTGCATTGCAGTTTTTCAGTGGTGGGCAATGTTTCTTTTTTTATAATTTTTTATTAAGTTTTCTGTTTTACAATTTAAAATACTCTTTTTTTTTCATCCTTAAGATATCAACGACTTCCCTTCTTCTCTTTCCATGGTTCATTTTACATATCACAAATCCCTGCATATTGTACGAAAACTTGAACTGGTGGAGGTGGAGTGGTTGCTGCAACTTCTCCATAGGGCCCAGAACTGGCAATAGCTGCCCGGACACTAGGTTGGTGCGTGTAGCCACCCAGAGCTATAGAAACAACTGTGGTGTCTTTGACCATAAAGAGTTAACTATCTGCCGTGTGCATTCCTTAGCTTCAATGCTTCAGGTGAAATACCTGAATTTCTGTTCTTGGATGTTCAAGTTAATAAGGAAGCTGCGCCACTGCTGCAAAGGAGGTGAAAACGTCTATTCTAGTACAAATGTTTTACTAGGAAGAAGGGGGAGGGGGGGGAATGCTTTCGGATACCAAACGCTCCAGTAGAAAGCGCCACTTGATGACTTTATTTCCTTAACTTGGTGTTGGCTGAGATTTCAGAAATTGCCTTTGAAATCTGGCGAGAATATGCTTCTGTGTAATAACAAAAACGTCCTCCAATTGCTTCCTCTTGCATGCTCTGTAACCTATCATTACCAGAAAAAAATTAGTTTTTCTTTTTTACTGGTCAAGCTCATCTGTCTGTAGTTAGGCGGAGAAATCTGTACGCCATAGATGAGTCATTTTCAGCACTGACTCAGATCCTTTTCTCGACTCTTTTGGAAGGAGATGCTCAGTTCAAAACCTTCTGGAACTGAAGGCTTGGCTGCCGCGTTTGCCTCTTAATAATGCGCCAAGTGAGCAGAATCTGCTTCTCTTCCTGAACAGGCCTCTAGGGATAGGGAGTGGGGCTCCCTCTCCCCTGAAGCCAAAATGGGCAAGGGTTAGGTAAGAGCAGGTAAGACAAACCTAGACAGCATCTTAAAAAGCAGAGACATCACCTTGCCAACTTCGTGACCCCATGGACCAGAGCACGCCAGGCACTCCTGTCTTCTACTGCCTCCCACAGTTTGGTCAAACTCATGCTAGTAGCTTCGAGAACACTATCCAACCATCTTGTCCTCTGTCGTCCCCTTCTCCTTCTTCCTAGCATCAGGGTCTTTTCCAGGAAGTCTTCTCTTCTCATGAGGTGGCCAAAGTATTGGAGCCTCAGCTTCAGGATCTGTCCTTCCAGTGAGCACTCAGGGCTGATTTCCTTCAGAATGGATAGGTTTGATCTTCTTGCAGTCCATGGGACTCTCAAGAGTCTCCTCCAGCACCATAATTCAGAAGCATCAGTTCTTCGGCAATCAGCCTTCTTTATGGTCCAGCTCTCACTTCCATACATCACTACTGGGGAAACCATAGCTTTTACTATACGGACCTTTGTCAGCAACGTGATATCTCTGCTTTTTAAGATGCTGTCTAGGTTTGTCATTGCTTTTCTCCCAAGAAGCAGGCGTCTTTTAATTTCGTGGCTGCTGTACCCATCTGCAGTGATCATGGAGCCCAAGAAAGTGAAGCACCCGCAATGGTGTTCCATGAAGCTGCCACCCTATTTAAATGTTGCTTGCTGTGGGTGCTGGGCCACTTGCTTCTGCACCGGTGGAATATCCTCCTGTGACCCAGGCAGTCTGCATGCTGCACTCTTTGTGTTGGACAGAGCCTCTTAAAGTCTTAATAAGACGTTAGCTGTGGGAAACAGCTATAGGATTAAGTGCTTTCTGCATTTGGGCTCCATCTGCACGAAGCATTTAAAACAGCATCGTACCACTTTAAATGGTCGTGGCTCCCCCCGCCGCCGAGTACCCTGGGAACTGTAGTTTGTTAAGGGCGCTTAGGGTTGTTAGGGATTTATTGTTACACCACTCTGGGAACTGTAGCTTTGTGAGGGGAACAGGGGTTTGCTAATAACTCTTTCACCTAGTCCCCCTACCCGCTTACCAGGCAGGTGGGGTATAAATAATAAAACTGTTAGAATTATTATAATTTTTATTTTGCCTTCTTGGGGCAGTTTGGACTCTGCTCAGATAATGAGCAGAGGAAGTCTATAAGGTAATCTTAGCGGTTTTGCTACTTGCCTTCTCTCATTCCTTCAGTCAAAATGATTTAGTACAAAATGTTTAACTTTCGCCCCTGTCCAGGCTTTGTTTTAAAACGAGCTGCTTAAACCAATGTGTGTGTGGTTGTTGTTTTTTTATAGTACAGGTCCAACCAGTCTGAACCTTCCTGCTTTCTGTGGCGTTTTAAGGATAAGTGTAGTTTAAGATCCAAATTGTCCTGAAATTGGCAACTGCCTGGCACCCAGGCCTTACTAGGAAGGGAGTATGCCAATTTCCTGCAAGTACCTTATAGCAAAGTTTCCTACGTTTACTGTAAATCTCTCTAACGCCAGCTTTTAGAAGCTGTTTTGCATAACATGAACCTGCATGTGTGGAATATATATATATATATATGCGCTATGCAACTAATGCAGGTCCAACTGAGACCACATGGAGATCTCTGAATACCAGTTTGGTGACTAGGAAAAGCAAAATGTCACTTAGAAAAGGATCTGAAATATTTTCCTTGAATTAGTTTTATTCTGGATTGTTTTGTTTGATTTTTTTTCCCCTTTATGTGTTGCAAACTGCTTTGGGATTTGTTCTTTAAAATATAAAGTGGTATAAAAATGGAATCAATAATAATAATAATAATAATAATAATAATAATAATAATAATAATAATAATATCAGGGAAAGGGGAACAGTGTCTAGACGATGGGTAGGCAAACTAAGGCCCGGGGGCCGGATCTGGCCCAATCGCCTTCTAAAACCGGCCTGTGGACGGTCTGGGAATCAGCATGTTTTTACATGAGTAGAATGTGTGCTTTTATTTAAAATGCATCTCTGGGTTATTTGTGGGGCATAGGAATTCGTTCATTATTTTTTCCAAAATATAGTCCGACCCACCACAAGGTCTGAGGGACAGTGGACCAGCCCCCTGCTGAAAAAGTTTGTTGACCCCTGGTCTAGACTTTCCATTGTGGTGACTGCAGCCCAGGTTTAAGGTGTCATTTGGCGATTAGATTTTATGTCTTGAGTTTCTAATCGCGTGTTTGTGTAGCACTGAATAAAGCACGTACTGTTGGCATACCGCAGGCAGATAAACACTGACCAGCACTCCTTTCCAAAACAGTAATATTAATGATAACCGAAAGTTTTAGCTTAAGGCAAAGCATTAACAGCAGACCAACCAGTGGGTTTGCATGCATAACCCTCTTTAAGTTCAGCGCACACAAATTAAACCTAAGCGAGTTTCTTTCTAGCATTCTTAATTCCTGCAATTCAGTGCTCCTGTCAGCAACCCCTCTTTCTGCAAAGATTTGTTTGCAGTCCTTTCACTACCCCGGTCTGGGACCTCTCCCTAGAGCAGTACTGCCCATGTCCTGTCGTTAGCTGTGAACAGTTGCAGCTTGGTATTACCAGGGGATTAAAAGCAATCATTGCCAAAGCCTATTTGGTAGCAAATCCAGTCAAAGCAACTGTTGAGCAAGCTGACGTCCTCACAGGGTCTGGGAGGAAGATGTCGAAGCAGACGCCGTGCGCCGGGCTTTGGGTGTCGTGAAGACCCCGATCTCTAACGCACAGCCATGGTGGAAGAAATACTGTATCTTCAAGATCTGCTGTTTCAGGAAGAGAGCAAGACAGAAAGGAGGGGAGGTAATTTAAGTTCAGCAAGAATTGGCTTTGGCTAGCCAGGCGTTTGGCGCTGACCTAGTTTGTGCTTGCATTGAAGCAGTGAATTCCTAGAACCTGAAGCTGCCCTTGTCTTCCCTTTTTAAGAGGGAACCGTTTTGTTTTAGCAGTGAGCTTCAGGGTCTATAAGCAAGTATACTGATTTTAAAAGTATATTGATTTTTAAATTTGTTGCTTTGATTAGGCTTGAGATTTAGCCCTGTACTCAGCTGTTGCGTTTAGCTTCGTGTGTGTGTGTGTATGCTAATTAGCATTAGAGGGCTTGGTATAATTTCCTCTCTCTTAGAAATATGTGACTCTCTTTTTTTACCAAATGGAAGCCAAAGAAAATGGAGGGTTGGTGATACTCTAAGAATGGCAGGCTGGTTTGTTGGTTAATAGTCATGTAGCTTGCTGAACCTATAAATGTATTTAGTGTTTCATCAGTTCTTCAGCTGCAGCCTAGGATCCATTGTCTTGGTGATTTTCTGCAGGTGATTTTGTAATATGCCAACTAGGAATGGTTCATTCCTATATGCTGTATAGAACATGCTCTATATATTATAACAACCTTATTATTAATTGAACAGTGATTCATTTTGATGAGCCATTTTTTAAAATATAGTGCTGTCAACGTACGGGTCGTTTTCTTGAGTACCATAAGCCAAGACCCCATTGAGTTCCCAATTTTAAGTGTTGACAAACGGAGGGGAGCAAATGAATGAATGCCTACATCATTTCTAGTTTGGCGCAGGGTATTTGTGTGTGTAACTGTAGAGACCATACAATGCTTTGTTGTTAAAAACGTAGAAAAAAGAGAATCCTGGCCCGGTGACGGCATTTGGTTTGGCCTAAGAGGTGTCAATGCGTGTCTAATTTTAGAAGATGGTGGCAGCATTCTTACTTGACGCTGTTTCCTGGTAACCTTTTTGTTGATCCTTTCGAAAGGCATCTGAGAAGGAAAGTTACGCGAGAAAATGCCTGGTATGTGACCTCATTTTCCATTTCTGTTTCCAGATGTAACACTGTAGAGTCTCTTGAAAAAATAATAATAAAGGGACTCTGGTCGTGTGATGGAAATGGCTACAGGTTTAATAATCTGATATTCCAGGCAGAAAAGAGCTAGGAAGTAATCAAGCCTATAAATGGCTTTTTCGGGGGTTGGCATGATACGTGCTTCATCTTTGCCATCTGATAACCTTCTATGGATATTAAAAGCATAGGTCTGAAAAAGAGTAATACAGATGTGATCTTGTTGGAGTGGCCACTTATGCCGGAAAATTCCCAGCCAAGGAGACTCTTGGAAGATGAAAATGCTGAATAAAAATATTGACTTTGCCACTAGGCTGCATTAATGTGATTTACTTTTTAATCTTTTCATTTTGAGTCCCGGCCTTAATACATATTATAACATGAAAAACTGCAGTCGGGATTCCTGTGCTAAATATTACTGGCCTCAGATGCTGTGCGAAATTTCTGTGGCTTTCACAGTCAGGTCCTCGTCTTTTTCATTCGTGTGTTCCTGCCTATCGACTGATCTTTAGCAGCTCTCCGCTCTTCTTTACTGTCTCATTATGCAAATATTTTCAAGTGAACATAGATCTTCAGACAGATTTTCTCCCCCTTCCTTTCCCAACTTCCTTTATGCATCTGTATCTAGGCCAAGCATTGTTGGACTCCAACTCCCATTAGCTGTAACCAGCATGGCGAATATGCAGAGATGTGTGCTAAAAAGCAAAACAAAACATGCCACTGCCGGTTGGGAGGAATTAAAACTATTTCCTTGTCTAGAAGAAGGAATCAACTTGAAGATGTACCGCACACTTGTAGGTGGCGACTTCTAACATTAAAAAAACACACACTAAACAGAGCTATGCTTCCGTGCTTGTGGTCCAATGTTACCACGATTGGAGTAACCTCAGGGCTTTCCTGATAGTCTCCAAAGTGATTGCTTGAAAAGCAAACTCAGGTGGAGGAGTCAAACATGTTTTAATGATAATTCAGCTGCTCCTGTTAAATGCTTAGCAAGCAGCAGCTGCTTACAGGCCCTGCCCATTGTTTGATACAGTGCAAGGCTTTCTCTTTATGTTGACTATCGGTGGAGCCCAGCAGCACGGTTTGCAAGCATTTGTTTACCTGGTGGAAGGTGAGGAGTTTGCTAAGTGATGTGTGTGCAACTGTTGTATCCTGCTTTGGAAAGTGTACTTCGAACTTTATACTTTCGGTTTGCCCCACCCCTTGCTGCAAAGCCACAGGATCATATTGGTGAGCTCAACCTGTTGGTTTTTAATTATATTTACCGTTGTATTGTGATTACAGTCCTATTACGAAGCTGTATGCATCTCTGTACAGACACAGCAAATGATTTTGGGGGCATTGGCTAGTACTTTGCATCGGGATTTGAAGTTCAGTGGGACCACCAAACCTTTTTAGTGAGCGCTCGTCTCTTTTCTCTCATATGGAAGGCATATTTGGGGGTCCTTTGAGTGATGATTTAACCTGCTTCCTTTCTGTTCCAAAGTTGGGGGGCAAGAGGTGTGAATTTTGCTTCTCTTTGTGCTATTACAGTGGTACCTCGGGTTACGAGCTTAGTTCGTTCCGGAGGTCCGTTCTTAACCTGAAACCGTTCTTAACCTGAGGCGCGCTTTCTCTAATGGGGGCCTACCCGCTGCCACACGATTTCTGTTCTCCTCCTGGGGTTAAGTGTTCTTAACCTGAGGTACTACTTCTGGGTTAGCGGAGTTGGTAACCCAAGGTGTTTGTAACCCGAGGTACCACTGTATTACACTTGACGGTAGCGTGCATATTTTGCTATAGTGAATTGGCTCTGCAATTTTGTGTTGTCGTGGATTAATGGCATCTGATCTTACACAGCGTCCTTAACTTTTCTATTGTGAGTCTTTTTCCATTGACAAAAAGGAAGGCCAGAGGCCAGGTTAAAGCAGCCATCGTATACAGTGCCCCAGACATTAGCAGTAGTATTAACACATAGCTTATGTTTAGTTCTGGACCATGTCCCCAATTTCTTGATTGTTGCTTTCCTTTTCCTCCTGTACGATTGTTGGACATTTAGGTAGCTAGGTAGTTTTCCTTTCCCTATGACCTGGCAGTTCAGCCTGGCTATAGTCATTCCGGTGGCACATTGTGAGCAGGCATAGCCGTCAAAACTTCTTGTCTTGCCATAGTCCTATAGCATCACTGTGCAGTTTACCTGTTGCTTGGTAATGTTAGCTGTTGCCTCTTTTGAGTTAGGTCCACAATCCACTCTCTTTTTCTTGTGGGTAGAAGTACAGTGTTTCAGCAGTTTCCAGGTATTTGTATACTTTTGGAATTAGACATCTGCTTCCATTGTTTATGATCAAAGTTGTACTCTAGTCTTTTTTAAAAACATAAACAATAGCCCCTTATAGTAGGTCTGGTCTCCATTTTCACTGTAGTACAATTGCCAGTAGCTTCCAGTATGGATGAGAGATGCTTTGGGCTGCATCCATTTATGACAACTTAATGGTCAGCATCTTAAACAGCAGAGACATCACCTTGCCAACAAAGGTCTGTATAGTTAAAGCCATGGTTTTCCCAGTAGTGATGTATGGAAGTGAGAGCTGGACCATAAAGAACGCTGATCGCTGAAGAATTGATGCTTTTGAATTATGGTGCTGGAGGAGAATCTTGAGAGTCCCATGGACTGCAAGAAGATCAAACCTATCCATTCTTAAGAAAATCAGCCCTGAGTGCTCACTGGAAGGACAGGTCGTGAAGCTGAGGCTCCAATACTTTGGCCACCTCATGAGAGGAGAAGACTCCCTGGAAAAGACCCTGATGTTCAGAAAGATTGAAGGCACAAGGAGAAGGGGACAACAGAGGACAAGATGGTTGGACAGTGTTCTCGAAGCTACCAGTATGAGCTTGACCAAACTGCGGGAGGCAGTGGAAGATGGGAGTGCCTGGCGTGCTCTGGTCCATGGGGTCACGAAGAGTCAGACACGACTAAACGACTAAACAACAACAAGAGTTGGAACAGACCCTTGGGGTCATCTAGTCCACACCCCCGAGTTTCGCATGAATCCGCATGTAGCTCACGGGCTCTGCCACTGAGCAAAACCCCCCATCGAAACACAAACAAGAGTGAATAAGTCTCGCTACTCATTGCTGCATTGGTCCTAAATGGATTCCATCTGGGAGACGTACCAACATAGGCAAACTTTTGGGTTTGTTGGGTTAGGGGCTCCCCAACAAGGCACCCTTTTCCTTCAGGATGTGACAAACATGTTGGCTTGGTTTGGGGTCAGATTGCATTGCCTAAAAGGAAGGATTAAAGGAAGCTTTTTCCAGCAATGCTGTACATGTGAAAAATATGTTACCTTGGCACTATAGCAATGATTATTAGCTTGGTTAGGAGTTAGTATCAGGGTGCTTTTGAGCCCCAGAGAGAGTTCCTGGATTAGCAGTTAACAGGAAAGAAAGCTTATGCAAGTTCCTGTGTGGCAGGTGGTATGGGATGGATTTCCCCCCTTAAAGTAAGGTGGAAAGATGCTCTTCTCAGATAGGAGTAATAAGCAAGCTCAGGAGAAGTTTTCCGCCCTTTCCAAGAGAAGTCTTCAGCAGTCTTTTTTCCTGTTAAATGTTAATCCAGTGCCCCCAACAGACTGTGAACTTTCTGTGGGAACAAACCTAACCTCCTTCCTGGCTTTTGCGTGTTCCCCTTTTCTTCTCCGATGCTGCTGTGAGGAGGAGCTCAGCTGTTTCTCCCTCCATTTTTGATTAACCACAGTTTGTCGGAACCCAGAGAAACCATGGTTCACCTTAACTGCTGTTAGCGGAGACACGCTTATGAAACTGGCTTGTTTTCATGACGATTACCCACCGGTTGCGGCGCACCAAACTGCGCTTAATCTAAAGGAGGTGCTTCTGGTCTCCCTGGAGCCCGTTTAGAAGATGAAGAGGGGAACAGTTGAGCCTGGGATGGAGGCTCCATCCTTGTAATGCTGAACTATGGTTTAACATTTGCATCTGAAGGAAGCTGCCAGTGGGAGGATTAGGGGTGGGGAGGGGAATATGGTTATGAAGCATTAGAACAGTAGGAAGCAAGCAGTGTTAGAAACTCAGGTGTATAGCTAGAGGGCACATGGGTCCTTAAAACAAGGTCACAGTCACCAATACAGAATGTCTAGTTGCTGTTTTTGGGCAAGACTGTTTTCAAGTCTTATTTTTCAAAGGATGGACTGCGAACGATTCTGAGTTAAACATCTGGCTAGCTCCGATGACAACCTTGAGCTAGGTTAAGAACTTGGAGAACTTAAGGAAGAAAAGTCTCTTGATCCAGGGAGAGTCCACACAAATATTATCCTATCCCTACCTCTTAATGGTAGGACACGGGTGGCGCTGTGGGTTAAACCCACAGAGCCTAGGACTTGTCGATCAGAAGGTTGGCGGTTCGAATCCCCGTGATGGGGTGAGCTCCCGTTGCTCGGTCCCTGCTCCTGCCAACCTAGCAGTTCGAAAGCATGTCAAAGTGCAAGTAGATAAATAGGTACCGCTCCAGCGGGAAGGTAAACGGCATTTCTGTGCGCTGCTCTGGTTTGCCAGAAAGCGGCTTAGTCATGCTGGCCACATGACCCGGAAGCTGTACGCCGGCTCCCTCGGCCAGTAAAGCAAGATGAGTGCCGCAACCCCAGAGTCGGTCACGACTGGACCTAATGGTCAGGGGTCCCTTTACCTTTACCTCTTAATGGCTGCACAGACCATTCAAAACGTTGGAATATTCTTCACAACTGTGAGCAAGGCAGTGGGGTGGGGTGGGGGAAAGTGAAGACAAGCTGCAACAATTACCGTATTTTTTGCTCTATAAGACTCACTTTTTCCCTCCTAAAAAGTAAGGGGAAATGTGTTTGCGTCTTATGGAGCGAATGCAGGCTGCGCAGCTATCCTAGAAGCCAGAACAGCAAGAGGGATTGCTACTTTCACTGCGCCGCGATTTCTCTTGCTGTTCTGGCTTCTGAGATTCAGAATATTTTTTTCCTTGTTTTACTCCTCCAAAAACTAGGTGTGTTTTGTGGTCTGGTGCGTCTTATAGAGCAAAAAATACAGTAACTATAATGTTGCTCCCTGCTCCCGCTCAGGCTGCACAGAAGCAGCATTTTGGTTCCTTAAATGCATTCTGATCGTGCAGATAAAATATAGCTGATAGACTTCTACAGGATGTGTTGCTTGTGTGTGAAAACAGTCAAGATCCAGTGATTCCCAGGCATGCACCTCCAGATGCTGGAGACATCAGGCACCATTCTGGCACCTGGGCATCTTGGTCGCAGGTGGCTGATAGTCAGGTGTAAAAAGCGCCTGGCTAATTTCAAACGCCATTAGGAGCTGATAAATTACAAAGCAATTTATAAAGCTGACAGTTGTGGCTGTCCTCACTTATAGTCAGGGCTGCTGTGGCTTTCCTCCCTCTCACATATTTATAGAAGAGAGCTATATTTCTATCTATCGATCTATTATTATAGCTGTAACTCTTGACCAAGTGCCTAGCAGACAAAGGTCTTCAGACATTTATGGTTTCTGATGATAACCTAAGAGGTACAAACAGAGGCAAAACGGTGTTAAAGTTTTGCAGGAGGAATGGTTCATAACATCTGTGTGTGTGTGTGCGGTGCATTCACTCGTGAATAACGCAGGAAAATGCACACAGACTATTTCCTCTCCAGACAGTGCTTTGCGTAGCAGAGGTGGATCTTAAGAAACTAGCACAGACCATGCAGACCTTATAAGAGCCACATGGTTAAACAAAAGGTAAGCGCTGCATTTTTGTACTGATGAGAGGGCTGATTTGTGTGTTCTCTGAGCAGGGAGCTGGCTACAGCCGGCTGAATTCAGGCAGGCAGCAAGAGCTTGGGAAAAATGGGTGTTCCCTTGGTGTGGCTTATGTCACTAGTGTTCGCCACTGGACAGAGCGCTGACTTAATAGGCAAAGCACAATGTAAGTGAAGCAGCCGGCTGGGCTGAGCAACAAAGGGAGTTGCCACCAGTTTTTGTGTGTGTGTTTTTTAATGCACATCTGGGGAAAAGAGTGTTTAGTGCAGTGGAGTTGCCTCACCCTTAGGAAGGAAATTTGTTTTTTTGTTTTTAATGACAAATGGAAAAGGGAGTGACCTTCCTGTCCTCCGTTTACAAAACCCCACCCTTTGAATTCGTCCGGAAATCAGGTTGCCGTCCCAATTTTGCTGTGAGTTTAATGCCATCTGTGGCTCCTGCTTGAGGTTTTAAAAGCAGGTTTCATCAGATTGCTTTGTTTGGGGTGGGAGAGGGAAAAAACAGGTGTGTTTTTGTGTGTGTGCTGAGTTCTTTCTGACATCTGGAAGCCCACGTAAGAAGAGGGGGATCAGGGCAAGGTGGATCTCTCTCTTTTTTCCCCATTTTGTGACATTTTCCACCTCCAAAGGTAGGAGGAGGCAGGTGATAACTGCAGGAGCAGAAGAGGCAAAGCAGCTCCATCTGGCTGGGTGCTTTTGGTTTAAGCGTATTCACTGGCTCAGCTCTGCAAAGCGATGATGTAATCCGTTCTGCTGCAAGGGCTGCTGACTGTGGGTAGATGTTCTGTTGCTGCATTTTGCACGGATACCCGTGGCATTGTGCGGCTTCATTATCCAGAGTGGTTTCAGAGCTATCGTAAAAGGCGGCAGGTAGATTTTTGCCCCTTTCCCTTTGGAGTTTTGAATGATCTCCAGCATTGCGTCGCCTCTGAATTCTAGCAGGGCTGTGTTTGCTTATTAGGGATGCGAGGGCTATCCCTTGTCCTCACAACTTGCCACTGTCAACATAGAATCTTTGGGACATCTGCCTGGGGATTGGACGCTGCCCTCATCCTCAGCTTTAGGGTGAGGGCGGGGGAGGAAATATGGGTTGCTCATAGCAACCACTTGCCTACATAAAAAGTGCATTTTTCCCTCTTTTGTGTGTAGCTCATTTTTCTTGGGATCTGAAAACATGTCACATATGGGCTCACTGCAGGAAAATCGTGGATTTTAATTTAATTTTATTTTTTTGCAATAAAAATGTGTTTTTCTTTTAAACCAATGCATTTTTTATGGGGATTCAGATGGTGCTTTTGAGATAGGGATATTGGGGTGGTAATTTTCCAGGAGTGCCTTGAAAGGAGTTCTGCAGTTTAGCACCAAACCTTTGTGCACAAATGCACAGCAACCAAAACTCTTCAAATCGTAGCAGAAGGAAGCAAAAAACTGATAAGAAGGAAGATGAGCTAGCGCAAAATGAGCAAATTGGGGGAAGGGTTCAAGCATCAAATTGGGTTTCTTTACAATTGAAATCGGGGCGAGGGGCTCCTTAACGCAGTTACATGATTGTGCTTCTCTTACTCAGTTTTGCAATTGCTCTTAACCGTTCCCAATACCACTTTCAGTAGGGTGGGTTTTTCCTAAAGCATTATATGGGGAGTTGGCATTTTTCCAGCAGAACTGGCATACTGACTTAGAATCAAACAGTTGGAAGGGAGCCCTGAGGGTCATCTAGCCCAACCCTCTGCAATGCATGAATTTCAGCACATGGTCCCCCATCCAATTTGAAACCATACCGGACCCTGCTTAGCTTTGCAAATGTGCTAGTGGTTTTATTGCTGCACCGCTTTGGGTGGTGTTTATAAAAATCTGACAATGCTTCAACCCTCCCCTAGTCAAAAAAAGACAGTATTTTTTCCCTTTGGTCCTTAGGACAGAAATAAGTTTTTAATTGTTTGGACAGTGTTTGGTGAAACTTCTTAAGCAGGGAGCGGCATGGCCAGCAAGCTTTCTAGTGACTGGAGAATGAGATGTTATTGTCTACCTTAGGACTTGGAGACGTATAAAAGAAAATCACAAAAACTAGGAGGGTGGTAATTTACACGATTCATTGTTGGTGAACTGCACTCTTCTTGGTGTGGAATTTCAAGAGCTCACAGCCCTGGTGATTGGGAAAGGATTGCCAGTTATGTAGCTGGGGATCACGTAAGAAACATTTATAGTTAGAATTTGAACTCATGAATTCATGAAGTGTAGTGTTTATAATTATCTGGGTTGTTGTGTTTTGAAGTTGGATCAAACACGGGCATCTGACATCTGCTTCATCCCGTTAAGATGCTCCAAAATTTTAGTTACGCGTCAAGTAGGATTTAACTTGTTCACCCAAGACCCCAGTCCCTTGCACTATTCTCCACAAAAATTTCATCTAGAACTATAACTCCACTTCTTCAATTTCCTATAATCTTTGACCTGTTGGTGGGTTTGCAATTTCTTTTTTTTTAATAATATTTTTATTAAATTTTCAACAAAAACAAACAACAAACACAACAACAACCGCCACAAAGAAAAATATCCACAAAAACAATATCAAAACCATAAAATGGGATTCTCTTGGACTTCCCTCTCCCCTATTGTTAATCATTTCCTCCTGCATCTTTTATGATAATCCAAAATCCTTTCCCTCTCCATTGTGTCCAAAATTCACTATCAAACTACAAAATTCACCATTTCCAAGTGGACCACTTGGGATTGCTGGCTACCGGGACTATTTTGCAGTGATTGCTGGGCTGGGTGGACCTTAATCTGACCCGTTGAGGAACTCTTTATCATGGTAACAAAGAAAGCATGTGAAGGAACATTTAACACTGATTAGTTGTGCCTTCAGTACTTCGTTGTTGTTTACATCCATCTGTCTTAAGAGGGCGCCTCCAAGGGTGAGGTCAAACCACTGGATTGGCAGCACTGAAGTGACCTTCCATGGTGCGTGAGGCTGATCAGTGTGTCTGGAGGTCCTGGACTGCCCAGAAAACAATACCCTCCTCTCTGCCTCGCTGATGTGGTCCAAAGGAAAGCAGAACAACATGTTTGGCACCTTCTTGGCTGCAGAAGTTGCTGGAAGGGCGCATGGGGGCACCATCCAGCCGTATTAGGGATTCCACTCTGGATTTGTGTAGGATTTACTCCCTATCTTCTGAAGATATCCCACAAGGCGGCAGAGGTTTACTTTACTACCAAGGAATAAGAAATTAAGAAGAAAAGATAAAAAGGTAAAGGACCCCTGGCCGGTTAAGTCCAGTCAAAGGCAACTATGGGGTTGTGGTGCTCATCTCGCTTTCAGGCCAAGGGAGGTAGCGTTTGTCCACAGACAGCTTTCCAGGCCACGTGGCCAGCAGGTCTAAACTGCTTCTGGTGCAACAGGACACCATGACGGAAACCAGAACGCACAGAAATGGTGTTTACCTTCCCGCTGCAGCGCTACCTATTTATCTACTTGCACTGCCGTGCTTTCGAACTGCTAGGTTGGCAGGAGCTGGGACAGAGCGACGGGAGCTCACCCCATCACTGGGATTTGAACCGCCAACCTTCTGATCTGAAAGCCCAAGAGGCTCAGTGGTTTAGACGGTAGTGCCACCCACGTCCCAAGACATCTTGGGGTATTTCACTATGCTTCTCCTCTATAAATTCAGAACTAGTGCTGAGAGAATATGGCCTTCTAAAATTCTCAGAAAACTGAGAAACTCTGATTCTCTTTATGTTCAAATGAACTGTCTTGGTTCATCCTGTTGGAAAAAGGTAGCTGGCGTTGACCAAGAGATGAGGACCGGAAGGAGTAGGGGCCATGCTCGTTGTTTCCCTTGCCCATATTTAGATGAAATTAAGACTATTAGGACGCGGGTGGCGCTGTGGTCTAAACAGAGCCTAGGGCTTGCCGATCAGAAGCTCGGTGGTTCGAATCCCCGCGACGAATCCCTGCTCCTGCCAACCTAGCAGTTTGAAAGCACATCAAATTGCAAGTAGATAAATAGGTACCGCTCTGGCGGGAAGGTAAACGGCGTTTCCATGTGTTGCTCTGGTTCGCCAGAAGCACCTTAGCCATGCTGGCCACATGACCCGGAAGTTGTACGCCGGCTCCCTTGGCCAGTAAAGCGAGATGAGCGCTGCAACCCCAGAGTCCTTTTGTTACCTTTTAAGACTATTATAACTGGATCTAGTTTGCTCCAGATTTCTCCACCTTCTTACCTGGTAAAATGGGAGCTGCTGTTTTGCTGATTATTACCCAGGGGGGATGACTGACAATCCTCAAAAGTTTGGTAGGGGCTTGAAAGAGAACGATTTTTTAAAATTGTCAAGATTTTCTGGTAAATGTCAAACGCATTGGTAGTTTCTGGGGGTTTGACGGTGAAAAGGACTGACTGCAAAACTGAGGAGTGGGCTGGCTTCTATTTTTGTGTGGGCGGCTCCCCACCCAACCCTCCCTCTAATCCGTCTGTGGCCCACCAACCTGTTTTCCAGCTAAGGTAATATTTAAAAGGCTCTGTGTATCTACTTCATAGTGGGTGGAATTTTGTGTGCCTTTTATACAATCTGGAACCAAATGATCTCATCCTAGTCAGATGCTGCATTACGAGAAAGCACGCTTTTATCCAGACTTTCAGATGAGCTAGGATTATTTTAAATATTATGCTTGGTGGGGTTTTTTGTTGTTGCTTTTGGCAGTAGTGGTCTCCTTGGCTTTTTTTTGCTCAAGAAGAGTTGGAATGCGTCCCAAGTTTGGATTGACTTGCATGTTACGTTAGGTTAATTTGTTTGAGGTCGAGATGGCATCATTCACTCAGATGGCACAGTTTAGTCTTGGTTTTCTCTTGTATAAATCACGAATTTGGAATGACTGACTCTCAGCAGTGATGCTCCTTTGGAAGGAAAGTGGGCAATAAATCTGCATTTGGGGCCGTTCTGTGGACTTATCTTTACATTGTGGCGATTACAGTAATTGACTGATAACAGGAAAGTGTGATGCTGCGGTCCCGGTGCTACTGGTAAACTGAGCATTTCCTCTCGCTAAAGCAAGCAGGTTTGCAACTTCA